>NC_068319.1:7071938-7156832 GCF_025860055.1 Xyrauchen texanus | reverse complement strand
GTTCACAGCCAGAGAGAGAATGAGCAGGTTGGTTGGAGTGTGGAGCTTCTTGAAGTGAGAGATGGAGATGATCACCAACAGGTTCAGAAACACAGTACATGCTGACAGCAATGATACAAACACATACATGATATTATATTCATATCTAGAGCACCTTTCCTTAATACATGATGAGTTAATGGCAGGAAGTTAATGTGTCTTTTTATTTAAACATGTCTTCTGACTGCCCAACCCATCTATGGCCCCCGATTTGGGGAGTTCAAAATTCCTGGGCCCCCCCCCGCCCCGCCCCGCCCCAGGAATTGGATGAGGACATCGTCGTTGCATCGGAGAGCATCCAGGCGTCTGATGCAGGGGTGTTCCCTGACCTTTTCTGCATACCGCAGCCCGCTCGGTTTTCCTGCTGGCAAGTCCACACCTGATCAGTCACAAAGTGTGTTTCCCACTGGGAAAATGCCCGGTATGCTAGATCCAGCCCTGATGCGAAGGGATGAAAAGTAGACAAACAATTAAAAAAATAAAAACATGAGCATGTATGTGATTTTCCAAACTTTGAGTCCACTTGTGAAAATGTTTCCATTTTGTATTTTCTAGTTTAATCATTTCTTTTTCATTACAAATGATATTATCAGCATATAGTTTGAGTGAAAAATTTGTGCAAAACCCATTGATTATGATATAATCACGATCCTGCATGTGATTTTTCTCAGGGGTCTTGTGTTTTTATCATCATTGTGGCTGAGCTCTGACATTCATGTTTAGTGTCTTGTCTAATCTGTGTCTTGTGTGAGAATGCATGGCTTCCCTTTTTGTAATTGTCATGTGTTCTCATTTCTTGTCTGTTACTGGCATGAGTGCATTGCTCTTTTTGTCATCTCGGCGGCATGCGCTCTCGTCAGTGGTTTGTGTCTGTCTCTCTCAGGGATGGGGAGTAACGAAATACATGTAACAGGATTACGTATTTAAAATACAAAATATAAGTAACTGTATGTCACTAGTTACAATTTAAATAATTAGTATTTAGAATACAGTTACATTCAAAACGTATTTTGATTACTGAAGATATTATTTTGCATTTTATTGTCATTTGCTTCATTTAATATTTAGTCCTTTCAGACGGAAAACATTTATACATATAAATGATGAGATCCAAAGTGCATTTGAACAGCGGTGAAACACTTTCTTATGATGTGTTACATTCATACAAGCAGAAGAAATAGAAATAAACCTTCTGTAAATTGTCAGCTTTTTGCTAAGATAAAATGCTATTTCAAGCCATTTTGCATGCACGTTACCAGGCACGATCATATTTTTTTATCAAGAAATTTCACGTTGGATCATAATTTCTTTTTTCAAGTAAGACCTTTGATATTAGGGCAAAAATCATATTCTTGATAATAATTTTTCTATTGTTTTCCTGTAAAAATATCTAAAAATCCTGTAAATAAGATCAATTTGATTTATCTTGTTTTAGAAACAACACTGCATAAGATATTTAGGATTTTCAGATCATTTAATTTTAACATGTGTATTTTTATAGTCAAATCAAGTGAAAAAAATCTACCACTGCTGAAGAAGTAATCCAAAGTATTTAGAATGCGTTAGTGACCTTGAGTAATCTAACGGAATATGTTACAAATGACACGTGTGTTTGTGTTTATGTGTGACAAGCGCTAATGTAAACAGACTTGTCTGCGTACATTGGATAATCACGCTCAACCAACATGCTTTCACTGTGAGTATACATTTTTTAAACTGTTATTGTGGTGTTTTTGTGATAGTTTGGCTGTCTATTTCAGAAAACAAACATATTATATGAAAAGACTGTTTGAGTTGCTATTGTGTGAATGAAATCCGCATCTGCACCTAATAAGTAGACGTGACTGCGTGCATGGGAAGATAGCATTTAGATTTGATGGCTGTGCATATAGAAGCTGTACATTTTTATCGTGGTACTTTGGTGACGAGTTGGATGTATGTACATAAAATAAACTTATTCTGTGGTTTAAAAGACTGTATGATATAACTGTTTGAGTGAATATAAATTACAGACATTTGACCAGTGCATCCTGTGTCGGCGTAAATGCCGATTTGAATATGGAAGCTTGTAAGCTTGCTGGATGTTGTAGAAACACATGTGACACTACTGTCTGGGGCCCAGTTAGTAACCGTCACATATGTGTGATGGTACGTATGTGTCTAGAAGGTAACTGTTTGGCAGCCAAAGTCTCACAAGAGTCTCATTCTTTTGTTACTTATGTTAGGGTTAGGGTTAGATTTAGAGGTAAGTTTACGTTTTGGTTTAGGGGTAAGGGTAAGTTTAGATTTAGGACTTCTATTAGACAAAATAGTTATAGTTTGTGAATGTGGCATAAACTCTCACAAAATTTTCGGCAATTGAAATGCAGAGCGTGCTCTTAAGTACACCACATGTCTAAATATATGGTCAGTTAAATACGCTCTTCTCCAACATTTGATTACAACTTGATGAATAATTCCTGCCATGATCACTAGAAAATGTGCACAAACATCTTTTTTTAAGTAAAATTCCATTTACTCATAAACACTGTGTTTATTGCACCAGGAAAACTGCAGCTTGGTGGATTAAGTGCAATCTAATATACAATGATCCTACTTTATATGCAATGCATCTGTGCTGAAAAGACTGACAATTAATTTAAATACTCACAGCACAGCAGCATTTTAGTGCTCATTATGCCTGGTTAAACTGGATAGTTAGTGAATAAGATGCAGGTTATCAGAATAAAAAAAAACATGTGTAAAAGGGCCCCAACTGTTAAGTGAAGTTGCCCATTCGTTTTTAATTCCTGGCTCATTCTGCAAAATCTGTGTCTTTTGTGTTCTTCATTAACATATGTGTAAACAATGATTTAGAGCTTCTAACTTTTACAACATGGTATTATAGGCAAAATTTTTGTCACACCAGCAAAAATCCAGAAACTTTATTTTAGTTTGAAGTGTTTGTTTTTCATAGTTTTTCTAGCCCTGTTTTTCCAACTTGTCATTAGGTATTAGCAAAAATGCACATCTTGATTGTAAAAAGGAAATAATAGCTAGTATTTAGTAATAATTATATATATATATATATATATATATATATATATATATATATATATAGTCAACAAATTAATACTATATAACCATCACAATATGATAAGGATCAGAGTTTGTTGTTTATCCGATTGAAAAATGTTAAACTGAAATATGTTTCAACATCATGCAAGTATTATGAATGATCTGTAAAAATATCCAGCAGAGAAGATGCTGGCTGAAATATTGTAAGAGTTAATATGTGTTTAATTGATATTTTAAACCAATGGTAAAATAAAGCATAGATAAGAGGATTCAGACTGGAGTTCATATACAAGGCCCATGATAGAATTGATATTGTAGTGGAAGAGATTATTGTTTGTTCTGTTACGGACAAGATATAGTATGGAATCCAGCAACACAGATACACTGTAACAATGCATCCTAATGTTAGAGCAGCCTTGCTCTCAGATTTCCTCCTTGCTGAATTCTCTATGACATTTTTCCCACCCTTTAAAAGAGAGTTTATAGCTTTCACTTGCCTTTGTGCAACACAGAATATCCTCAAATATAAAGTGAAGATCACAATACAAGGAAATAGAAAGGATAAGGTCAAATCAGTGAAACTCCAAGCAGAACTGATCATGACAATACACTTGCCATAACACACTGTTCTGTGTAAGGTATCAAAATAACTGTTACTAAATACAATGGTAAAATTGTAAATTGAACAGCAAAACCAGCAGAGACAGATGCTCATTAATGTTTTGATTGTGGTTATTTTCTGTGGATACAGTAAAGGGTGACAAACAGCCATATATCGATCAACAGCAATTAAAATTAAATTACTGAGAGATGCTGAGAGAAGCAACCCACTCATTGTTATAAACAGTCCACAGTAAGTGTCTCCAAAAAACCAACATGTCTCAATGAGTTTGATTCCCTCCACAGGTATCACAATAAGTCCAACAAGCAGGTCAGCCACAGCCAGAGAGAGAATGAGCAGGTTGGTTGGAGTGTGGAGCTTCTTGAAGTGAGAGATGGAGATGATCACCAGCAGATTCAGAAACACTGTAAATGCTGACAACAAGGAAAAGAACATGTACATGAAATTGTATTCATGCGTGGAGCGTTTTCCCTTGATACATGATGAGTTAATGGCAGGAAAGCAGTATTGAGTCTCATGATCCTCTGTCTCATAGGCCATGAGGAAGTCTCCTCCTGTTAAGAGATTGTTCTTCTCTCCTTGTGTCTTTTTATTTATACATGTCTTCTGACTGCCCAACCCATCTATGGCCTATTCTGATGCAACACAATGACATAGCTGGATAGGTAATGTTTGACAAGACAATTTTTGATGTTGGCTTGACAAAGTTAAAAACTAGTCATTTTTAAATTTGTTCAGATATTACAGTAAGATAAACAGCCAGCTGTAGCAAGCTAGCTAGTTAGATAGACTGTCACATACTGTATAGATAGTCAGATATACCATCAGATAGATGGACATAAAAATTGTTCCTCTAACATTTGAGTCACGGAAATACTTTTCACCAGCCCCTGATCGTGTGACATTACATTTGTATTTTCTGGGATCAAACTCAAACATGCTAAATTAAAAAAAAAGCTGCTCTGACTATTTTTGGTTAGATTGCACTGGCCAAAAAAAGTTTAGGTTACAACTGTAACTGTTTCTGACTAATTTCAACAATGGTGGATTTGATTCTATGCCATGAGTAAGTCTCCTCTTTTGAGAAGTTTGTTCTGCTCTCTTGCATCTTGCAGTGTCTTGATCAGATTGGCCAACCCATCTACTATCCACTCTGATGCTGCATAATGACTCAGTTATTTTCTTTTTAATAGCTCCAACCTTGATGTGATAATTTAACACAAACTTGAATAAACCTGTTTTCCTTAAAAATTGTTTTGTTTATTTATTTTTTATTATTATTTATTTTTATTTCACCCCAGCATTTGGTATCGCAATGTAAAAAATACAAATGTAAGTATATTACAGTTGATGCTGACGAAATGTAAGAGTTTATTTTGTCTAACTGACCTCAGCGGTCCTCTTGCGAATTACAATCACGGTCAATCGCGTGTTTGATTACCGCAGCATCCAAGGGCATGTTTGGCTACTGCAGCTTGTGCTCAGTAATTCTGCATCTGACTGCATAGTTGTCAAATCTGCTTGTTATTAGTGACTTTGGGCTTGTTTTTTGAAACCAGTCTAAAGTTTTGAAACACTTACTCATTCTTTATTATAATAATTTTTTTTTGTATTATTCACATTTTAGAATAGTAAAGTCAGCAAAACTATGGAATAACATAACTATGGTAATTATGTTGTGACTAAACAAAATCCAAAACAAAATCTAAATTGTGTTATATTTTAGCATCTTCAAAGTAGTCATACTTTGACTATAATCTGCAGACATGTACTCAGAGGTGGGAACTCAACTGTACTCAAGTAAAAGTACAATTACTTCAAAAACATAATTACTCAAGTAGAAGTAAAAGTACTAATATAAATAATTACTTGAGTAAGAAAGTATCTAATTAAAAGAGTATTCATGTAGTGAGTAACTCGTTACTTTCACAAATGACATAATAGATGTTTACTCCCCTATATTCCATTACATAATACACATTTAAAATGTATTACAGTATTAGTATTATTATTAATGGATATTCTGTCATCATTCACCATCATGCTGTTCCAAACACGTATGACTTTTTTTCTCCATATTTTTAAAGTGAATGTGAGTGAGACTGTCGGCCCCTAACATTCTGTCTATAACATATTTTGTGTTCCATATAATACAAAGTGTCGCACTGGTTTGGAACAACATGAGGATAGGGAAATGATGACAGAATATTAAATTATGGCTGAGCTATCACTTATAGTTACTTAAAGATATAGTTTACCCAAAAATGAAAATTCTCTCATCATTTACTCACCCTCATGCCATCTCAGATGTGTATGACTTCCTTTCTTGTGCAGAACAGAAATTTTTAGATTTTTAAAAGAATATTTGAGCTCTGTAGGCCATTATGTGCTCCAAAAAGAACATAAAGACAGAATAAAAGTAATCCATAAGACTCCAGTGGTTTAATCAATTTCTTCAGAAGTGATATGATAGGTGTGGGTGAGAAACAAATCAATATTTGTCATTTTTTGCTAGATAGCAGGGGCGATATGCTGAGAAGAATGTGAATCACCAAAACCACAAGAAGAATGTGAAAGTGATCTTTTTCTCATTCACACATATCATATCAATTCTGAGGATACTGATTTAACCACTAGAGTCTTATGGATCATTTTTATGCTGATTTATGTTTGTTTGTTTGTTTAGCTTTAAAATGTTGCCACCCATTTACTTGCATTATATGGACCTACAGAGCTGATAAATTCTTCTAAAAATCTTCATTTAAGTTCAGCAGAAGAAAGTCATACACATCTGGGGTTGCATGTGGGTGAGTAAATAATGAGAATTGTAATTTTTGGGTGAACTAACCCTTTAATGGCTCTTGTCAGATCTGGATGAATTTGTCAATAAGAAAGTTTTGGAAACATTTCTAGTAGTTATTACAGTGAAAACGTGAAAATATCCCACAAGGACATTATATATAATGCTGAAATATAATGCCTTTTTTGCTATTTCATAACTTTTAAAGTCCTGTGTGGATTCTTATTTCAGTGTAGTTACAATTTTCAGTGTTGTAAGTATTTAGATCGTTAGTTCTGTACAGCAATACCGCCGCTCTCTAAATGCAAAGAACACAGCCTACATAGGGCACCAACTCCGGTCATGGAACACTCATTGCCGCCCTCAATCCACTATATAGTGCACTTTTTCGAGTTTTCGCTATTTTGTAGGAGTGTCTGAATTCTGAGTGAGCCACTCGTTCCCTACTTTTGTTCACTCATTCTTAAACCACAATGCACTCTAATTTCAAGTGTACATTTCAAGTACACTCGATGATGATTAATTTCCCACAATCCACCACGGTGAAGACGTAGGAGCTAGGAGTTTACTGCTTCCTTCACTCCTACAATATTTTATTTAATGCTGAATGCATTAAATAACTTTTTTAAACATTACTTTTTGACAAATCATTACTTGATTAAAATAACATAACATATAGATAGAAAACATACAGATACATTTTAAAATGTACTCTTTATTTGATCAAATGTGTTTACTCTTTATATTAACACACAGTATATATAAAAAATGACAAACAGAATGAAGATTTATTGTATTCATATATTGTTTAATAAGAATAACAAATAAGGCCCAAGTACTTAAAAATGTCACATGTGACGTTTCTGCACCAGCCCCAGAGCTCCGATACTCTCGTCCGAATTCACTCGTTTCGTTCACTTACTGCTGAGATATAGTCCACTCTATAGGAAATAGTGAATGAGTGAATGATAGCGGACACAGCAACTCTCGTCACCACGATTGCCTCGCGCCCGCACATCTCAAGGGCGCGCAACCTATGCACCTTGCTGTGCACGTGCAGAAATGCTGTCTGTTCGCGCTCCAGTTGTCGATCACGCAGATGGCAGTGATTTACGCTCAATTTGGATGTTTGCATGGATTTATATAGTTAATCAGCCTGAAGTAGCTGTGATAGTTTTTAGTACCCCCGTGAGGGCACGGAGTAAATGCTGCTTATGACATGCGGGACAAAGCACACTGATATATTGCTGCACAGATTTAAAATGGTTACTACCATTTACCAAGTAAAAAGTTACTCAAGTAAATGTAACGGAGTAAATGTAACGCGTTACTACCCACCTCTGCATGTACTCTTGACATTTTCTCAACCAGCTTCTTGAGTTATCGCCCTGGGATGCTTTTTAAACATTATTGAAAGAGTTCCCATCTATGTTGGGCACTTATTGGCTGCTTTTCTTTATTATTTGGTCCAAATCATCAATTTCAAATTTCAAATGTTTTCATAAAGTGCATGTGCAAATGTGTACAAGAAGTACGAGACAGTACAATAAATTACTAAAAGGAACAGGACAATAGGCACAGTGAGAGACAGTGCAGCACCGACCAGTACACATTTGAAATCGAGTAGTGCAAAAAGATGACACTTTCTAAGTGTCACTATGAAATAGTGTTCTGTGGACATAGCAGTTATTGAGGTAGCAGCCAGGTATAAAGTGCCAATGAATTACAGTGCAACTCTGGACATGGGCAAAAGATGGATGGTGTACAGGTGTGTGTGTGTGTGTGTGTGTGTGTGTGTGTGTGTGTGTGTGTGTGTGTGTGTGTGTGTGTGTGCATGTGTGTCAGTCCAGTCCCTGAGTATTGAGGAGTCTGATGGCTTGGGGGAAGGAGCTGTTACACAGTCTGGCCGTGAGGGCCTGAATGCTTCTGTACCTCTTGCCAGGAGAGTGAAGAGTTTGTGTGAGGGGTGTGTGGGGTCGTCCACAATGCTGGTTGCTTTGCGGATGCAGTGTTTTTTGTAAATGTCTTTGATGGAGGGAAGAGAGACCCTAATGATCTTCTCAGCTGTCCTCACTATTCTCTGCAGGGCTTTGCGGTCCGAAATGGTGCAAGTCCCAAACCAGGCAGTGATGCAGCTGCTCAGGATGCTCTCAATAGTCCCTCTATAGAATATAGTGAGGATGGGGGGTGGGAGATGTGCTTTCCTCAGCCTTCGAAGAAAGTAGAGACGCTGCTGGTGACTGATGATGACAAACTACAGTCAGTGCTAGCCAGACATCACTTCTGTCTTTTGACTTCAGAGGATGAACTGATGCCAACTCCAACTATAAGACATCGGATACTTCATATGCCACTACCTGACCCCACCGAACCTCTCCAAAATTACCTGCTGTTTGAACTGCGATGCACCTCATTGATCTCTGCCTACATCACCTTTGTCTATTGATGAATACACTCTTGAAATTGAATGCATATACTGTCATTTAATTGCCAACAAAAGCCTTCATCAGCCAACTAACAAAGCACAATGCATCTATGTGAATTTCTGCAGTTAATCAAGGATGGACTTAAAAGACATTAGTCATTAATTCATACAAAAAAAAGGGTTTTTCAAACACTGGATCTTAATGCTTACTTAATTTACACATTTTAAACCATGACCTGCACTGCACACAAATAACTAATATTGGCATTATATTCATGTTGTTTAGACAGAGGGGAACGTCCCCCTACAATGAGTCTGGTTCCTCCCAAGGTTATTTTTCTCCATTAACCAGCATCTTATGTAGTGTTGTGTTCCTTGCCACAGTCACGTTCTGCTTGCTCACAGGGGTTCTAAATAAAATTATTATTTAATTATTTAATCTTTATACACAATTTACAATCATATTTAATCAAACTACACAATTATCACCCTAAAACGTTATAGATATTGCAATTTCATATCATGATCCTCAGTCTCATAGGCCATGAGTAAGTCTCCACCTGTCAGGAGTTTGTTCTGCTCTCCTTCTTGACCTTTCATTCATACAGTATCTGGATCAGACTGGCCAACCCATCTACTGCCCACCCTGAATACATAATAATATGCTTTTTTTTTATAACATTTTTGTCAAATTGTTATTTAGTTTCTTCTCTTATTAATTGTTACCTTAAATAGACCTTTAATTGCATAGTTTCACCTAATTAATTGCTATTAGTTGATTTGGATAAAATCATCTGCTAAATGACTAAATGTAAAATGACAATATAATTCTTGAAAAATAAAGTAATGAATTTGAAAGTATCTAATCTATCATTCAAGAGTAAGAATTATTGGCAATGCAACTGCTGAATTACAAAAAATCAAATGAAACATTTATTTTTGTAATATTCGTACAAATCCAGCCAAAGCTAGCAGAGCTAGCTAAGACATACAAATAATGTGAATTGTGAAGGTCTGCATTTGTGCTTCACTCATCTGTACAAGGTACAAAACTATAATGTAAACTATATTGTCAGAAATCTAAATAATATTTATCACAGGCTATAGTAGAAAAACCAAGGCTCCCTTACACCTGGCATTAACATGAGTTTCATTTCCAAATAGTATCTGGATGTTCATTGGCTGGATTACATTTACACAGTGCAGTCAAATTGTTTGATTGTGATTAGAAAACAGACCAGGAGAGAAACGAGAGATTATTAAGTCGGGTTGCAAGAGCTTAGTGTCTTGAATAAAAAAAGAATAAGACAAGAATCTGCAACACAGAGCATTAAAAACAGATGACTGCAATGCAACCACATTACTCAATCAATTGCTTGCTTAGTTGTATCCAGATAATGAAAAATCATTTGCATTTACACCTTTGAATGTGGTCAGAATCTTGCCCGATTGTGGTTTTAGTGATCCAAAAATGCATTAATACTTAGCACTTGACCATATTGAATGCCATCCAATTGCATCTTATTACTTGCATTTTCAGAGACTGATCCCAGAGGTAATTTTTTTTTAAAGACCTAAAAGAACCCCCCCACAATCATTAAGAATCAGTAAAAACGTCCATCAGAGAGGATGCTGACTGAAATATTTGAAGATATAACATGTGTTTAAGTGACTTTCTAAATCAGTGGTAAAAAAATGCACAGATGCATGTCAGTTAATACAAACCTGAAGCAATTACTGTATTGCCTGTTACAGATAACATTTAATTGAAAATCCAGCAAAATAGATCAACAAACAGTCACAACGATTCCTAATGTCAGAAGACGGGACAGGACAGCTAAAATGTTTTACAAATAATTGTTTTTCTTAGTTCATAAACCTCATTAATAGTAGAAAGAAAGAAAGAAACTGTTAAAAACCAACCTTAAATCTAAGTCACAATGTTAACCACAATTACATTTGCTTGAAACAACATACAAATTTACGTATGCATAAATACATTCTGGAGTGATGCATTATATCTAGGGGTATGGTCAGTTAGTGTGCTGTATCATTCTGAAAACTGACAGAAATAAATTGTGCTGATACAGAAATCATGATTGATAGTTTATAAAAATGTCCTTCAGAGAGGATGCTGACTGAAATATTCTAAGAGTTAGAATGTGTATGATTGACTTTCTAAACCAGGAGTAAAATAAAGCGTAGATAAGAGGATTCAGACCTGAATTAATATAGCAGACCCATATTAGAAAACTTACTACTACCGAGGTCAATTCTGTGTTTCCAGTAAAAGAAAAAATATACATTGGCAACCAGCAGAGAAGATGAATTGTCACAATGATTCCTAATGTCAGAGCAGCCTTGCTTTCAGATTTCCTCCTCACAGAACCTTCCATTCCACGTTTTCCAAATTTCAACAGAGAGTTGATAACTTTCACTTGCCGATGTGCGACATAGAATATTCTCAAATATAAAATTATGATCAGGGAACAAGGAAACAGGAAGGAAAAGGTCAAATCAGTGTATCTCCAAGCAGAACTATTCATAACCAAGCATAATCCGAAACACACATCTGTTCTCTGTGAGGAGTCAAAAAAGTTGTTGCTGATCACAAGGGTAATGTTGTAAACTAAAGAGCAAAACCAGCAGAAACAGATGCTCATTGAAGTTGTGGTCATGGTTATTTTTTGTGGATATAGTAAAGGGAGACACACACCCACATAGCGATCAACAGCAATTAAAACCAAGTTACTAAGAGATATTGAGAAAAGCAGCCCAGTGATTGTTACAAACAATCCACATAAATAGTCTCCAAAGTACCAACAGGTCTCAATCAGCCTGAAGGCCTCTATGGGAATGACAATAAGTCCACTAAGCAGGTCGGCCACAGCCAGAGAGAGAATGAGCAGGTTGGTTGGAGTGTGGAGCTTCTTGAAGTGAGAGATGGAGATGATCACCAACAGATTCAGAAACACAGTCCATGCTGACAGCAATGAAAAAAACATGTACATGACATTGTATTCATTTATGGAGCGTTTCCCCTTGATACATGATGAGTTATTGGTAGGAAAGCAGTATTGAGTCTCATGATCCTCAGTCTCATAGGCCATAAGTAAGTCTCCTCCTTTTAGGAGTTTGTTCTGCTCTCCTTCTTGTCCTTTGATTTATACAGTGTCTTAATCAGAACCGCCCACTAGGATTCTGTATAATGACTTATTTTTTATTCATAGATCCAACCTTGATGTAAATTAGGCCAGTTTATTCCCGTCCCTGAGAAAAAAATAAAGATTAAGGAATTGATTTAGGTTATAAAACATGGATAAAAATGTACAGATGATAAATTGTTAAAAGAGGAATTATTAATTTATTTTCTTAGTAAATTGATTGACTTTGGATGAATCATCCAATGATATTAGAACAAAACCGAAAGTCCTGCCTTACCACATTAGTTGTTGTAAGGGAGGCACCATTTTGACATCCAAAAATTATAAAATTGTGATGAGATCAACTTTTGACCAAGCAGGATAAAAGTTTTTGAGAAGACAAACACAATACATTTTCTTTCTTTTTTAACCTGGATTTGATGAGTTAAGCAAATTTGATGTATAATATGTAGTAATACATGATGATATGCACTTAGTGTATAAGACTGAAAGAAATTCAGGAAAAAAAGGTGGGTGATGATATTGAGTGTAGAAGGATTCTGCATTTAAGTGACATATAATTATTAACTGTGATGATGTGTATATAAGTTACTGATGTTGAATTGCATTAATTATGGCTAATCAACTCTGAAGCTGAGCCACTGTTAATGTTATAGAAGCAGAGGTGGGTAGAGTAGCCAAAAACTGTACTCAAGTAAAAGTACAATTACTTAAAAAAAATACTCAAGTAGGATTAAAAGTACTAGCATAAATAATTACTTGAGTAAGAGTAAGAAATTATCCAATTAAAAGAGTACTCAAGTAGTGAGTAACCCGTTACTTTCACAAATGACATAATAGATGTTTACTCCCCTATATTCAATTACATAATACACATTTAACATGTATTACAGAATTATTATTATTATTATTAATAATGGAAATTCTGTCATCATTCACCATCATGTTGTTCCAAACTGGTATGACTTTCGAATGGTATCATACTTCGTGTGATTTTAATCTTAATATATCCACTTGTCTTGGTGTTAAATGAAGGCATTGCATGACTAAATTATTCTTTTTTTCACTGTGTGGAGCGAAGAAAGTGTTTCACTTTGAAGAGTTTGAAGCTGAACTGATGACTTGAGTGACAGTCTATGACGGCAACCAGCAGCTGTGTGTACTTCCGCTCTCAACAAAGTCCCATTCAATAATCACTCAATAAATTATGCATGAATTAAAATTAAACCCAGTAATGTAACAACAGGAATGCCGCCCATTGTAAAAAAGGAAAAGGAAAAAAATTTTCATTAGAAATGTACTTGAGTGAGAGTAAGAATTTCCCACTTTTAAACCTACTCTAAAAGTATTATTCCCCCAACATGTTACTCAAGTAAATGTAATTGAGTAATTGTAGCATGTAACTATCCACCTCTGTGTAGAAGTGTAACTTTTTCAACTATGCAACTATTTATGTTGAACCTTGGTCAAAGACTGAAATCTTATGTTTTAGACTATTCCTTGGAGTGTGGTATGAAGTTTCTGATTTGATTATTCACAATTGTTTTTCCAATTTTTCATCTGATTCAGACAAATAGTTTTTACGATTATTGAGGAATTTTGTCACAACATTTGTTGTGCAAAGATTACTATATTTTTTCCTTCCGAGATACATTTTTCCTCATCTACAATAGTTGAGAGTTTAAACTGTTATAAATTTGAAATGATAATTAAATTAATGAACTTTGAAAACCTGATACTTGAACTGTTGACATTGGAATTGCAGATATTGAACTGTTAACAATTAATTTTGTGTTTCCTGACACTGTAAAAGTGTGTATGATATGGGGTATTTGCCTAATAGTTATTAGGAGGCACCCATAGTTATTTAAATTCATGCTGTTGTCTGTTGTCTCAGAATCAGAATCAGCTTTATTGCCAAGTATGCTTACACATACAAGGAATTTGTCTTGGTGACAGAAGCTTCCAGTGTACAACAAGATAAAAACAATACAAAAACAGCAGCAAGACATAGATAATAAAATATATATATATAATTATGCATATACGTACATACACACAGACACACACCTTCATACATACACACGCATACGTAGTGCAAATCTAAAACAAATCTGTTATATAAAGTACAGTATGTTACGTACAGTGAAATTTTTATTTTTTTTCCCTTTGTATGTAATGGCAGAAGAGGATATGTTAGATAATATAAATAAACTTAAACTGTGTATTGCACATGATTGTTGCTCAATGGGGCAGTTTTAACTGTTTATGAGATGGATCGCCTGATGGAAAAAACTGTTCCTGTTTCTGACGGTTCTGGTGTTCAGAGCTCTGAAGCGTCGACCAGAAGGCCACAGTTCAAAAAGGTGGGCAATCAATAATCTGCTCACCAGTCCGAACTGTCCTCTGAAGTCTTCTGATGTCTGATTTTGTTGCTGAACCAAACCAGACAGTTATTGAAATGCAGAGGACAGACTCAATGACTGCTGAGTAGAACTGTATCAACAACACCTGTGGCAGGTTAAACTTCCTCAGCTGGTGAAGGAAGTACAACCTCTGATGGGCCTTTTTCACAATCAATGTGTGTCTCCCACTTCAGGTCCTTTGAGATGGTAGTGCCCAGGAACCTGAATGACTCTTCTGCTGCCACTGTGCTGTTTAGAATGGTGAGGGGGGTCAGTGTCGGGGTGTTCCTCCTAAAGTCCACAATCATCTCCACCGTTTTGAGCTTGTTCAGTTCCAGGTTATTATAATTGCACCAGTGAGCAATTTGAGTGCAGGTTGAGTAGCAGGAGGGGGTGAAGGGTGGGGGGTTTGCAGGAGATTGGAGAGCTCCACACCGAGGCGGTCTTTCGCGGTGCCATTAAAAAAAAAAGCTTTTTCAAATTGAGTACCAGACAATTCAATTGCACAGTGTTCAATGGAAACAATTGTTTATTGATCAATCAATACACAAATACAAAAGGTACAATTGTTTAAATACAATACAACCTTTGTTACTTGCGTGAGTTGTCCTTTTTCACTTATGCATCTGTAGTGAAAATACGTGCTAAGTGTTACAAAGCTATTACTTGCTGTTGTGCATGAGAAAATATCCCATGACATGCAAGCCAATCAGATGGAAAAAGAGAAGCCTGTTTACATTTACAGTAAGTGCTCCAACCTTGATGTGATACTTTAACACAGAATAGATTAGGCCTGTTTTCAGTTTATTATTATTACTTATTTGTTTCAAGTAGATTTAGAAACTGTATCTAGACCTCTCCAAACACTGGAGGATTTATCTATACCAAAATACTGATGTTGTTGCTGTATTGTTACAGTCAAGTTGTCTATTAGAGCTTTAATGGGGGTTAAGCAAAGACATATTTAGAGTTTATTTGGAAGAACTAGAGATGAGAACAGACACAGCTGAAGGCCTTTGGCAAGGTAATGCACATGTTGTCTTGTGTTCCTGATCCTAAAAAGAGGAGGATGCACATTCTTTAAAATTTCTCCTTTAGTGTTCCACAGAAAAAAAAAAAAGATAGTGTATGGGTTTGGAACTACATGAGCTTGAATGCATCAAGACAGTATTTAAATTTTAAAGAGGTATTCCTTTAAAAAAGGTTGGACACAACATATTCCTTAAGACTTACAATGCTACTGCAGAGTAAGAGCATCAGTGTCTTAGGCTATGCCATTTTTCTTTGAGAACTGAAAACTGTCGAGAATTGCAGTACAATTCAGCTGAATTTAGTTTGTTTTGTAAAGACAATTTATATTTACCATACCACCAGCATCCCTCATTTTCCACTAGCAAACTGCACAGTTGAGGGAAAAGAAGGTATTAGCAAATGATTTAGCTGAAAACCCCTGCCGTAGAGCTATACACAATACAGCTACTGTACATGGGTGAGGCCTGTACACATAATGTTAGGTCAGCCATCCAGACCACCTTAATGGAAGAAATGAATATGATTTGAAGAAATATACAGCATGTGTCATTTGATACTCTGAGGAAAATACAGTGAACTTTGTCCTCTCTCAAGGAAAAGTCATGTGGGTAGACTTATACATACAAAGTGACATTTGTAAGTTTGTTTACTCTAACTGAACTTAGAAAACATGTGAGAACTCCAGGGCCCAATTATAATTGTTATGATTTGTTATGATCTGATCCCACACTGAAGCCTCCATTAAAGGTGTGAACTGTTCATTAAAGGTGTAAAATAAACACAGGAAAACACACACAATAAACTGATGCAATAGTCTCTCTTCTTAGGGGTCTTTGGCATTCTGTTTTGTTTTGATGTCTTGTGATGAACGAGAAATATAATAATCTGTCCTTCCTTTAAACTAATCCAGAAGCCAAATGGAAGTGTCATAAAAGTGGCAATGACCATACTGATAACACTAACAAACACAATGATCATGATTCCATGGGTAGGACAATAATTCCAACAAGCAAGTCAGCTACAGCCAGAAAGAGAATATAAACAGCAGAGTTTTTTCAAAAATCATGAATAATCTGTAAAAATGTTGACTAGAGTATTTTGGCTCCAAAATGTCAATATATATATATACAATTTAAACATCCTACTTTAAACCAGGGGTGCAACAGTGCATTTAAGGAGATTTAGTTAGACTGACATAATTATTTTCTCGCTGAGAGGTGACAGTATAAAGCACAGTAATATTGTCGTTTTGGACTATGAAACACAAGCAAAAAATTACTTTGAGCGACTTTAAGCCCTGTACTTTAATACTGAGTGTCTGTTTGACTGTATTACAAAACTACTTCAGAGCAAAAAGCCAACTTCTTATATATATGCACTGGCTGCCAAAAGGTTGGAGTAATATACAGATTTTGCTCTTATGGATAGAAATTGGTACTTTTATTCACCAAACTGGCATTCAACTGATCACAATGTATAGTCAGGACATTAATAGCATGAAAAAATACTATTCAAATTTGGAAAAAAATTCAGAGCTTCTTAAACTACTTCAAAGAGTTCTCATCAAAATATACTCCATGTGCAGCTATGAAAGCTTTGCAGATCCTTGGTATTCTAGCTGTCAGTTTGCCCAGATACTCAGGTGACATTTCACCCCCCGCTTCCTGTAGCACTTGTCATAGATGTGTCTGTCTTGTCAAACACTTCTCATGCACCTTACTGTCTAGCTGATCCCACAAAAGCTCAATTGGGTTAAGATCCATATCACTCTTTTAAATAGCACACACTTTTCTTTTGTTTTTTGTTTGAAAAGTAGCTTTTTCTTTGCAATTCTTCCCATAAGGCCTGCACCCGTGAGTCTTCGCCTTACTGTTGTACATGAAACTGCTGTTGAGCGGGTAGAATTCAATGAAGCTGTCAGCTGAGAACATGTGAGGCGTCTATTTCTCAAACTACAGATTCTGATGTACTTATCCTCTTGTTTAGTATATATATACACGTTTATCCAAAGCGACTTACAAATGAGACACATAGCAAGCAATTTGCCATACAAATTTTAACAACATCAGCAGTATAGGACTTCCAAGTTCTCACCATGGCTGGATTTGTAAAGATGTTAGCACAGAAGAAAGAGACAGACAAGGATTTTTTTCAGATTTTCTTTACATTAAGTAGACGTGCAGTGGTAAGTGCAATTAGTGTGGGTTGGTTAAGTGCTCACAGAACATATGTGTTTTCAGTTGTTTCTTGAATGTTGAGATGGTATTAGCAGATCGTGTGGAGGTTGGAAGTTCATTTCACCACAGAGGAGCACAGAAAGTGAACGATTGTGAAATTTAATTTGAGCCTCTTTCTGATGGGACCACCAGGTGTCACTTGTTCATAGACCTGAAAGCCAAAGTCAAAGCCTTGAATTTGATGCGGGCCACTCCAGGTAGCCAGTGGAGTGAAATCAAGAATGGGGTGACATGGGGCACATGATTGAAGACCAGACACACAGCTGCATTCTGGACCATCAAAAGTGGCTTAATTGTGCAGGCTGGAAGGCCAGTCAACAGAGCATTGCAGTAGTCCAGTCTTGAAATTACCAGGACCAGGAGCTGTGTAGCATATTCAGACAGGAAAGGTCTGATTTTCCTGATGTTGTAAAGCATGAATCTGCAAGATAGGGTGGTTGATGAGATGTGTGCAATGAAATTAAGCTGGTCATCTACCACCACTCCCAGGTTCCTGGTTCAATTCAAAACACTTACATACCCACGAAAGGAGAATATGTGCTATTCGTGATAATTAAATTACTAAATTAAGGTATGGTAGGCTACAGTAGATTATATTTAAACTTGCTGTAAATAGTGATATATGCTATTTGCACTTAGGTGTATAATAAATCAGTATGGTGACTGAACTTACATCGCTGGCAGTGGGAAGAAACATACCTCATGTGTCACCTAATGGTACCTCATCACTGCTGTCTTTATATGCACAGCACAGCTTTAGAGCATTCTATTCAGGTCCAGGAAATGGGTAACTGCCATGACCCTCTCTTTCCGCCGGCCTGTGTGCGCCCATCCAACCTCCTTCTCTGCACTGCCCAAAGTTCAGTGTGCCCCCAGATCACGACGAGATCACATTTACTTCCAGTTATATCACACTCCCCCTAGACACTTTATTTACATGGGGGCCCTATGCAGCTGCTTATGTCGCTTAATAGGCAGGGCCGGCACAGACAACTTCCACATTTGTAATGAAAAATTTGGTTACAGTTTACTGTGTTGTAATGTAAGTATGGGTGTTTATGTGAAGATCTGAAAAGTCTTGTAATTGATGTCGGTGTAGGGCAGCTGTTTTCTCTTTCCCTCTATATTTAATATTGGGGCTGTTTAGCTATTTGAATTGGCTGAATTTATCTTTAAAATATGCATGCAGAATTCAAATGTGTTGGATGCACAACGATATCAAGGGAAGTCTGATATATTCGCACATGTGAGCCACTCTGCGCTATCTTCACCAGAGCTTTCAGCCCTGTTGATGTTCGAGCATGGAAAGAGCACAGTGTAATTTCAGGCTTCAATCAATCAATCAATCAATCAATCAATCAATCAATCAATCAATCAATCTATCTATCTGTCTGTCTGTCTGTCTGTCTGTCTGTCTGTCTGTCTGTCTATCTATCTATCTATCTATCTATCTATCTATCTATCTATCATATGCTTAATTTATATAGCGCCTTTCCAGAGCTTAAGGACACTTTACAATAGTAACACAATAATACATAAACAATAAACAGTCACAAAAACACAGTTCAGATAGTACAGTCAATGAGATTGAATACATAACACATTAAGACAAATAACACTGAGAAAACAAAAAAGTTTTAAGTTGAGATTTAAACTCAGAAATAGAAGAGATGCTGCGATGAATCAGAGGGAGTGAATTCCATATATTTGGTGCTACAACACTGAATGACCTGCCACTCATAGAGAGGGGAGATCTAGAGACAGAAAGGAGTCCAGACCCAGAAGACCTGAGCGAGCTGATGGGGTTGTAGGGGAGAAGCAATTCACTAAGATAGCAAAGTGCCAGACCATGAAGTGATTTAAATGTAAGCAGGATTATTTTATATTTGATGCGAAACAAAACTGGTAACCAGTGAAGTTCAAACAGGAATAGAGTAATATCAGCTGAGCGCTTGGTATGTGTTTGAATTTTAGCAGCAGCATTTTGAATATATTGCAACCTAGCAATAGAGTTGGTAAACCAATGAAGAGGGCATTGCAATAGTCAAGACCTGTGGATTCAAATGCATGAACTAGTGTTTCAGCATCTTTGAGACTGATAAAGGGACAAAGGCGAGCAATGAGGCGAAGGTGAAAGAAGGCAGTTTTAGAGACGGAGTTAATATGAGCTTCAAAATTGAGGGAGGGATCAAAGATGATAACACATTTTACAGTACTGGATGGTTTAATGAAAGCAACATCATAACAACTAAAGTCATAAAAAAACAATTTCGTAAGTGATGGTGTTCCAATAAAAATGATCTCAGTTTTATCCTTGTTCAATTTTAGGAAGTTTTGGAAGCCATTTTTTTTATTTAATTTACACATGCTGATAGTAGACTGGTCTGGAGATTGGGAGCAGATCTACAACCTGTACATATTTCTTTCTTTCTTTCCATCCATCCATCCATCCATCTATCCATCTATCTTCAGATTTAACTTATTGTCACAAAATATGTCCCAAATTCCAAATGCCCCCTTACTTATTTCATCTTGGTGCAACTCCACATTCATGGAAATTACAAAAGTCCAAAAGGCATGTCGGCCACTGTCAGAATAAGACTGAGCAAAAGAGTTATTTACGCTCCACAGCAAAGCACTAAGACTGTCAGGACTCATGCATAGTGCAGCTAAAACTATCCCACTAAACGATGATACATTTACAGTGTCATTACTTTCATTCAGTATTTTTATGGGAACAAAATAAATGTTCATTCATTTGTCAGTTTGTAAAGAAAAACATTATATACTCTGGTGACAGCTCAAGGCAATTATAAATCGGATTGTTACAATCCATAATGGTACAGATAGTGGTGGTGGTGCAGTGGGCTAAAGCACATAACTGTTAATCAGATGGTCACTGGTTTGATCCAAACCACCACCATTGTGTCCTTGAACAAGGCACTTAACTCCAGGTTGCTCCAGGGAGATTGTCCCTGTAATAAGTGCACTGTAAGTCACATTGGATAAAAGCATCTGACAAATGCATAAATGTAAATGTATAGATAGTACTGCTGAATAGTTCTCATAAAGAAAAATGTAATTAGCCTAATAAAGTGATGCTCTTACTCAGTAATAGCATTGCAAGTCTAAAAGAATATGTTGTGTCAATCCTTTTTTAAAGGATTGCCTCTTTAAAATTAAAATTCTGTCTAGAGTATTCAAGCGTATGTAGTTCTGAACCCATATGCTATCATTTTCTTTTTCTTTTTCTGCTTGGACCACCAAAAAAAAAAAAAGTTTTGTACCTCATTTGTTTACTGTGATGACATGGTTGATAACAACACGGTCATGACTATTATGGTCCAGACTCATGTATGAATAATATAGCTGACACTATGCATACAAAAAGAACATGAAATATCAACAAAACAAACTGTCAACATGTTTGAATTTTTTTACCATGATATAATCATATGCTAAGCACAGGAATAGATTGGCTGGTTTATGTTATGTCAGCTTATATGTATTTATTTACTTTTATTTAAATGTGAAAACATATTTTCCAGTTAATGATCTTATGACAATTAAACAAAATCAGTACTTAATATGTTTACACCCAGTCTACGAACTTAGACTAAATAATAATTCATACTAATAAACTACTAATATTAAAATCAACATAAAACAAAAATCATTAATCATCTGTAAAAATATCCACTAGAGAGGATGCTGGCCCCAATATTATAAGAGTGAACTGATACTTTAAAGCGGTTAAAGAGAGCATATATATATGGGAACCTCATAACCAGCAGGGGGGCGTGGGCGGGCCGTGGGGGCATGTTTATAATTTTATTACCTTTGTTTTATAACAAATATTCAATCAACTCTCATAAACTATGCATCATTTGAAAGCTAAAACACTCAAGAATCACGTTCTGAACTTGTTTTTGCAATCAATACACCAGAGAGGAAAGGGTTAAATTAAATGCTGACAGACCGACCCTGTAAATATGAACAAAATGAACAGCAATACTTATCTTTCATCTCCTATGGTTCAGATCAGTTCGGATCGAATCCAAGAAACACCAGCATACATTTCAATGTAAGGGTCTACTCTTCAAAATGCGTCCCACTTTTAATCCAAAACAACAAAAAATAGGGAAAAAAACGAAATATCCTCCTCAGTTTTCATGAGCTTCCAGTTAGAGTAATCCATCATGTTCACTTTCAATGAAATATCGATTCTAATTTGTATTCCAATGTTCAAAAACCATCTCTTCCCCGTAGTTTGGACTGTTTCCGATAAAATGAGCCATTCCCTGTTTCTCTCCTTCAATCACAGGCTCTGTAATGACCAAAATATGAAGGGAGCGCAACAACAGGCTGCGGGACCTGTCACTCTCGCACCTCGGTTTTTGACTGGATAAAAGCCACCCAATGTCTGGTCAGCAAAATTTTGATGGATGGGAGTATTAACCAACTAAAACATGATTGCAGTGATTGACAGTTTGCTTAGTTTACCTCAGAAGATCTGTCTAATACATAGGTCTAATACAAGTCGCCCACTGCGTGCGCTCTTCGTCATTTTACGCACAGCGCACAGTTTTTACCATTGTTTTGCTACACGGAGCTCGTTTCAACGCGCGGATTTATTCTAACATTATATCTAACTACTATATATATCTATAATCTACATCATGGATCGTTGACTGAAGAGGAGTTTTTGTGGTGTTGAGAGTGTTTTGGAGGAGGTAACGAGGAGTAGCGACGAAGAACAGCAGAAAGACGCAGAAACAGACATCTTAGACAGAGAGAGCACGGTGTCGAGTGTCGATTCGGCTGAAGAGGAGATGTTTCTCCATGGACTCGATCCCGTATTAGATCGGTAAGTTGAAACACATCGTCTTGAGTTTTTATGTTTATGAAGTATTGGCAGTTTTTCTGTTCATATCATGTTTTTGATTATAAAATGACTAGCAAAGACACGAGGCTACACGAGTAGCTAGGTGATAGCTGTATATTATACATAAAGACATAATATTTATATCACACACACACACACACACACACACATTATATTTATGATGCATATAATATAACAAAAATGGAATGAAAGGATTACAAGAAGTCAGGTGAAGATGGTTTTGATTATAAAATTACAGTGGAGAAGACTAGCAAGATATGAGATTACAGTTCTAGGTGTATATGAATAAATGAATGAATGCTGCATTCATTGAATATAACAATAATGGAAGGAAAGGATTACAAGATGTCAGGTAAAGATATGTGGAAAAATTATGTAATAAATTATTACAAGGCATTTATAATGCTGAGCATTATAATCATAAAATTTTTGACAATTAGGCATATGTTATTGTAATATGATGCTCAGTAAAATACATGTATGTAGTATGTAGTGTTTACTCCTTATGTCATTTGGTTACCAGATGTCCATTTGGAGTCTCCAACTGGCCTTTTGGAAAGGACGCCTAGACTTTCCCTGAATAAAAGCTTACAGAAACTACATTTTTGGGAGTATCATCTTCAAATTTGAATCAGAACATGGTCAGACATTCAGTTTTATCTTTATGGTATTTTCAGGCCTTTAACATAAAAGTCTGATACATTTTTCCCTAAATGAAGTTCATTCATAGAAATCGTGAGTCACTTTCATGTAAATTTGACCTTGTTTTACTCTGTTCCTATGCTACTTTTGAATTAATATGACTCTTGGGTAACAAAGTTTCAAGTGTCTAGTTTAACAAAATATCAGAGTTATGAATGTGGACCATATGGTTTAGGAGCTACAGACATTTGTATTTGGGTATGTCATTTTCAGAAAATTCTCAAAAATAGGGGTGCTGGTTAAGAGGTTAAATACAAGATCCATGTGAGAAAATGCACTAGAATGAAAGTGTTACAGAAGAGAAATAGTATGAAATACTACAAAGCATTAAAACTGTCACTCTTCCTTGTGTTAGAGCAGGCTTGCTCTCAGATCTCCTCCATGTCTCTTCCATTACACATTTTTCCAGCTTACATTTGTGAATTCTTAAATATCACTTGCTGTTGTGCATGAGAATATATCCCATGACACGAAAGCCAGTCGTATGGAAACAGAGAAGCCTTTTTACATTTAATATGGCTCAGCCAGTTTTTATTTAGGAGTCAATCTTTTTCTGTTTCTCTCTGAGCTGCTTGAAGGATCTCATCTCCATACATTCCTCTCTGTTCATTAATATACATGAAAGGAGTGCAATAGGGAATTGAATCAATTTATGATGTTTGCAATAATATCAGCATTCATGCATTTTCAGTGAATGATCTCAGAGGTTGTGCTCCAAATTAAACATCAATCCCCTAAAAAAATCATGAATGGTAATCTCTTGAAATATCCATAAGGGATGATGCTGTTTGAAATATTTTAAGAGTTAAGATGTATTTAATTGACATTTTAAACCAGTGATAAAAAAATGCATAAATAAGAGGATTCAAGCCAGAGTTAATATACAAGGCCCATGATAGAATTGATATTGTAGTGGTAGAGATTACTGTACTTTCTGTTAGAGATAATATATAATATGGAATCCAGCAAAGCAGATATATTGCCACAATGATTCCTAATGTTAGAGCAGCCTTGTTCTCGGATTTCCTCCTCACAGAACCTTCCATTACACATTTTCCACTTTTAAACAGAGAGTTTATAACTTTCACTTGCCGATGAGCGACATAGAATATCCTCAAATATACAGTGATGATCACAGTACAAGGAAACAAGAAGGAAATTGTCAAATCAGTGAATATCCAAGCAGATGTAATCATAGCAGTACACTTGCCATAACAAACGTCTTTTCTATGTAAGGTATAATATCCGTTACTAATTACAAAGGCACTGTTGTAAGCTGAACAGCAAGACCAGCAAATACAGATGCTCACTATAGTTTTAGTTGTGGTTATTTTCTGTGGGTACAGTAAAGGGAGACACACAGCCACATAACGATCAACAGCAATTAAAACTAAATTACTAAGAGATGCAGAGAGGAGCAACCCAGTGATTATCATAAATAGTCCACAAACAGTGTCTCCATAATACCAACATGTCTCAATCAACTTAATGGCCTCTATGGGCATGATAATTAGTCCAACAAGCAGGTCGGCCACAGCCAGAGAGAGAATGAGCAGGTTGGTTGGAGTGTGGAGCATCTGGAAGTGAGAGATGGAGATGATCACCAACAGGTTTAGAAACACAGTACATGCTGACAGCAATGAAAAAAACAAGTACATGACATTGTATTCATATATAGAGCGCCTCTCCTTGATACACGATGAGTTAATGGCTGGAAAGCAGTATTGAGTCTCGTGATCTTCAGTCTCATAGCCCATGAGTAACTCTCCTCCAGTTAGGAGTTTGTTCTGCTCTCTTTCTAGTCCTTTCATTTATACAGTGTCTTCATCAGTGTGGCCAACCCCTCTACCGCCCACTCTAATGATGCATAATGACTTTTCTTTTTTAAAAAATTGTATTTTGAATAAGGCCTGTTTATTATTATTATTGTTGGTTTCATGTAGATTTAGTAACTGTATCTAGGCCTCTTCAAACACTGGAGGATGTATCTATACCACAATACTGATGTTGTTGCTGCATTGTTACAGTCAAGTTGTCCATTTGAGCTTGAATGGGGTTAAGCAATGACAAATTTAGAATAAATATGGAAGATCTGGAGATGAAAACAGCCACAGCAGAAGGCTTTTGACAATGCAAATATTGTCTTGTGTTCCTGATCGTAAAAAGAGGAGCATGCACATTCTTTAAAATGTCTCCTTTTATGTTCCATATAAAAAATTAAAAATAAATTATAGCATATGGGTTCGGAACTGCATAAGCTTGAGTACTCTAAACAGAATTTTAAATTTAAAGAGGCACTCCTTAAAAACAGGATTGACACAACATATTCCTTTAGACTTACAATGCTATTATTGAGTAAGAGCATCAATGTCTTAGGCTAATTACATTTTACTTTATGAGAACTGTTCAGAAGTGGTAATTTCTCAGGGTCAGCAAAGCCTTCTCTGCTGGTGTAACATGCCTAATAAATACATATTTT
This sequence comes from Xyrauchen texanus, assembly GCF_025860055.1. Lineage (NCBI taxonomy): Eukaryota > Metazoa > Chordata > Actinopteri > Cypriniformes > Catostomidae > Xyrauchen > Xyrauchen texanus. Next base: position 7,130,964 of record NC_068319.1, on the reverse strand, counting down.
TTCATCCTTACATTCTTATCAACCTTTTTTCCTATGTATTTTCAATCGCTTTCCACTCCTAATTGAACTACAAACAAATAGCAAACAATAAAACCTTTATCCAATCAGAATCTATTCCTCGATGCTCACAAGTAAAGTGTGACAACTGTTTCACAAATTGCATGCCCGAATCCATTCTCCTTGGCAGAAGCAGCGTGTGAGTCTGAGCTCCACCCCATCAGACCTTCGGAATTTCCACAGAATCCCTCAACACTGCAGTAAATAGGCATCTAAAGTCAGATTGTCAGATTCATCAGGCCACCTTCTTCCATTGCTCCATGGTCTAGTTCTGATGCTCATGTGCCTATTGTAGGGGCTTTTGGCAGTGGACTGGGGTCAGCATGGGCACTCTGACCGGTCTGCGGCTATGCAGCCCCATACGAAGCAAGCTGTGATGCATTATGTGTTTTGACACCTTTCTATCAAGTCATGTGGTTTTTATTGTCGTTCAACCATATACAGTTAGTACAGTAAACAGCTAAACGAGACAACGTTCCTCCAGGACCATGGTGCTACATAAAACAACATAGGACAAACTCAGAACCACATGAGACTACACAGACTAAAGAAGACCTACACATTCCTATATAAAGTGCACGTGCAAATGTGTGCAAAAAATATGGGACAGTACAATAGTTACTAAAAAGTAATAGGACAATAGGCACAGTAAGAGACAATGAGAGACAGTGCAGTGCCGACCAGTACACAATTCCAATCATGGCCAGCATTACGTTTTTCAGCAGTTTGTGCTAGAGTAGCTCTTCTGTGGGATCGAACCAGACTTTGTTCCTCACGTGCATCAATGAGCCTTGGGTGCCCATGACTCTGTCGCTGGTTCACCAGTTGTCCTTCCTTGGACCACTTTTTGTAGGTACAAACCACTGCATACCGTTAGCACCCCACAAGATCTGCCATTTTGGAGATGCTCTGACCCAGTGGTCTAGCCATCACAATTTGGCCCTTGTCAAAGTCGTTCACATCCTTACGCTTGCCCATTTTTCCTGCTTCCAACACATGAAATTCAAGAACTGACTGTTCACTTGCTGCATAATATATTCCATCCCTTGACAGGTGCCATTGTAACGAGATAATACATGTTATTCACTTCATCTGTTAATGGTTTTAATGTTGTGGCTGATCAGTGTATACTGTAATATATTAATACTGCACTGTAAGTAGTGGGTCTGTGCAAGTCACCTACTGACAGCTGTGTCCCCCCACTTTTATAATGACTGCTACGCCCCTGACATAAAAGTGAGAGGGTGTAGACTTAGCCCATTATACAATGCAACAAAATACGTCTATTTTGGCATGTTTTCCATACATTTAATTTAGTAGCTATACTGCAGAAGACAAAATTGTTATCCGAGAATACTGAATTCAGTATTTAATCAGGGCTCAACATTAACGCTTGTCAGGGACACATGGATTTTTGAAGGGGCAAGTGAAAGAGAATTTTACTTGCCCAACTGGACAAGCAGACTGATTAAAACATCAATAACAAAAAAAATAACCAGCTATATTTTTGTCACTAATTAGAAAGTTAATATTCTTATTTTGCTGTTGAAAGTAATCCAGACCATGTAATTTTATAATTCGCTAGTGATCTAGTAACAGTTGCACCCTGTTTGATTGACAGGTGGCATATGTGTGTGTGCTGAACATGCCTGTTTGTTCCGAAAATGCTCAGACTAATTCACACCTGAATGGTCAAATACATTTCAATACATTCTGCCAAAATGCCCATCTTGGTGAGTTATGTAATGTAAAGAGAGTGATATCTAAAATGAATGTAAACAGCGGAGAAAAAAGCAGATTTGTATTCAAATGTCATATTTGTAATTATAAATGTAAGCTAATAGACCTGCTGGCTTCTAATGTGACATTCTTGAATGTTTACCTGATACTGCTGTTGACATTTTTTAAAAGCCGTTAAAAAAGTACTTGACAGAGGGAGCTAAAGTCAGAGTATTATTTTTAATATATTTCTATTTATTGCTGTTTTTTTATTGTTATTTTATTACTGACTGTTTACTAATCTTGAATAATTACTTAACAACTTGAAACCATTCTTCCATAACTCACATATTAGTTAGTGTTATTATTTTTGTGGTTTTAAAGCTGGTATTGAGAATCGTCAAATTTCACTACCATCTACTTAAATTTTTGTTTTGTGATAATGAATAGCCTTTATTGTACATGGCAGATCTTGCTGCAATAACATGATGAAAAAGTCTTATTCCATAGAACTATGAGCATCCCTGCTGTAAATTATGGCAATGGAGGCTTTCATTTACTTGAATATCATACTGAACATAAATTGCTCGAATCACTGCCCGAATCACAGACATCTCGGCCTGGATGAGGGAGCACCACCTGCAACTCAACCCAGCCAAGACCGAACTCTGCTGTTGAACACATCTCCATGCAGCTGGGTACAACTACAGTATCGCCTTCCAAAATGGTCAGAAATGTAGGGGTAACCATCGATAACAAACTAAAGTTCACGTAGATTTACACTGTACAATATCAGGAAGATAAGACCCTTCCTCTCTGAACATGTCACACTGAACTGCTTGTTCAGTCACTTGTCATAACTAGACTGGACTACTGTAACTCTCTCATTGCAGGCCTCCCTGCATGTGCAATTAGACCTCTGCAAATGATCCAGAATGCAGCAGCACGTCTGGTCTTTAATGAACCAAAGGGAGCACATGTTACACCACTCTTTGTCTCTCTCCACTGGCTGCCGGTTGATACACGTATCAAATTCAAGACTTTGATGCTGGCATACAAAACAGTGTCTGGGTCTACTCCAGGATATCTTAAATAATTTCTGCAGAGCTACACACCCATCAGAAAGCCTATGGTCGGCTAAGGAACTTCGCCTTGTTGTACCAACACAAAGAGGCACCAAAACACTTTCCCGCACTTTCAGTTTCATTTTGGTGGAATGACCTACCCAACTCCATCCATGAAGCTGACTCACTCTCTGGCTTCAAAAACAACTTAAAACACATCTTTTCCATGAGCACTTAACCAGTCACTAAAAAAAGGCCTGAAACTATATTCAGTTGACCAATACATTTTACTCATGTCAGACAGAAATGACTGTGATCAGTTGGCAATCTTGAGGGTCTTGTTAACACCTTTTCTGTATTCAAAATTCTGCAATCCTCCAGTGATGTGTTCATTAAGGGTGTGAAACAAAACAAAGGCAGGCAAACACACACACACACACACACACACACACACACACACACACACACACACACACACACACACACACACACACACAAACACACACACACAATACTGATGCTCAACTAGGAGGTCATTGAGTTTGTTCTCATTTATAATGAACTGATATGAAAATTTAGTATCTGAATGACAGGAATAAAAACATGATAAAACTGATGCATTTTAATGGCAGACAACACAGTCTAAAACACTTTTTTTAAGGTTGCAAACAACAGAAATTGCAGCTCAGATCTTACCATGAATATGTAAATGTGTGAAGAACAAGATTTCTAAATCATGGTCTTGCTTTACATTATTATTATTATTATTTGTTTTTGAAACGCAACAAGGAAACATTGACAATAGAATATGATCCATAAAGCCTGACGTGACGTACAGTGGAATGAATTTCAATGTGAAATTCACATTGATAAGTTTAAATATAATTTAAATATAATAAGTTTAAATATAATTTTTGGTTCACAAAACTGGCAGTATGTCCAAAGAAGGCTTGATAAGTACACTGACTGAAATTTCTTGGGTAGCATACAATGTTTTTCATTGAAAAATTGGGCCTCCTGTGATTCATAGTGGAAACTGATTGTCTTCGTCACATCAGAGTTTTTTTAATTCACATTAATTTACATTCCATGAAGTGCTTCATCAAACAGTGCTAAAAATAAATAAAATAAAAATACAGTTCTGCAGATGCCATTGTACAGAATAATAATGTTACCTCCCACCAAACAGGAAATGTTCCAACATCTTTGGCTAACATTATTTAAAGGTTTGGAAAAAATATTGTAAACAAAATGTTAATGGAACATCTTTTTAACCTTATTAACCTTTAATAACTTTCTACTAATGTTAAGAAAACTGTCATGTTCCCACAACCAAAATATAACGTTATTCAAATGTTTTAAGAAGGTACATGTCCTAGCTTACAGAAGCCCTGAAATCCACTGTGAAAAACAACTTTTTTAGTAGGTGATTTTTTTAAAATTTTTTTTAGGTGTCTGTGCCTTCCTGGGCCTATGTTATGCTATGCCTGATGGAGGGAACGAAACGTTGAGTCAAGAACCAAGTCCGAGTGGGCCAATAGGGAGCCACTAGAATGACTTGTTCCCCATCCTCCCTGACCTTTCACAGCACCTGTGCAAGTAGGCCCCCTGGGGGAAATATCTGCACACTAAACTACTTGTTGCAGTTAACCTTCATTTGCATATGTAGTCAGTTCTCTTACGAGAGGTTCTCTCGTATTGCGTAAGCTAGCTTACGCTACGGGAAAGATTCATCTTTTCTGAGATATTGAAGCCAAAAAATTATCCTTAATTTTGTATCCATTGTCAACGCAGTGCGGCAGCTGCAGACCTTGAGCGGGCTAGCTAGCGAGCTCATTGGTTGCTCTGCGGCAACTGCTGCAGCCTATAGACGAGCTTGGGCGAACTCGCATCCAATGAGAGGCGTCCGCGTGCTCACTGCATCAAAGCCCGCCAAAAAGGGCATGACTAGAGTGCATATAAGCGTAGTTCGTAGGCTGGAACCCTGATTTTCATCTCTTCAGCGAAGCTCTTCGCATCACTGAACCGGAAGCCGCGTCGCCATTCTAGGGGCATCAAGCAAGCGTGGACAGCGCTCGAAGAAGCCGGCCGTCTTCGCCACCTTCAGCCGTCCTGCGAGCTACGCCATCCGGCAACGTATCCTTTTAAAAAGCAAGCTAGTTCTTAAAGAACTTCACAAAAGAGTACGAGCGTCTTTTTTAAGATGCCTCGCTCCACTTGCGCCTCATGCCGCGCTCCTTTCAGCACCGGAGACCGCCACATCATCTGCGCTCTCTGCCTGGGACTGGGGCATGCAGAGCTCGCCCTCGCCGAAGGCGGATGCGATCTCTGCAAGGAGCTGCCGATGTCGACCCTGCGGGCTCGACTCGAAGCACTCAGGACAGAAGCCGCAGCGCCGCCTTCCGTTCAGCCGTGCAGAAAAAAGCACCGCTCTCAAAGGCTGCCGGAAACAGTGGTAGAAGCGATTGCCTCGCCGGAGCCCATCCCTCGAGCAGCGCCTTCACCCTCCCCACCACCCGGGACGCGCAGTTGCCGCCGAGCGGCTGCTCTGCTGCCATCTCAGACGAAGAAGCGGAGGATAAGGGCTGTTCCATCATGGCTTCGGACAGCGAGGAGTGGTCAGGCTCACACGCCTCCTCCTCGGCCCAGGAATCCAGCAGGACCCACGGCGGAGTCGAAGGGGAACTAACACGCCTCCTCACACAGGCCGTCGACTGCCTCGGGCTTGAGTGGTCACCGCCCCTTGAGCAGGCACCCAACAGACTTGACAGCTGCTTTCTACAGAGCCGCCGCCAGCAGCACCCGCTACCCGGGCCGCTCCCTTCCTGCCGGAACTCCACACCGAAGCTTTCCAAATCATGGAACGCGCCTTTCTCGGCCAGGGTCCGATCCCACATCTCCACCTCTCTTGCTTCGGTGGACGGCGCCACTGAGAAGGGCTACGCTTCCATCCCTCCAGTCGAGGATGCGGTAGCAGCACACCTTTGCCCGCCCTCCGCGAGATGGTGGTCTAAACCAGTGCTCCCGTCTAAGGCCTGCAGAACAACTTCCGCCTGTGTTGGCCGCGCCTATTCCGCCGCCGGCCAAGCTGCATCTGCTCTGCACTCTATGGCCGTCCTACAGATCCTCCAAGCGGACCTTCTGCGGGAGTGGGATGAGGAAAGCAGGCATCCAGAGGCGGTTGCAGACATACGGAGTGCTACGGACCTCGCCCTCCAGCTACCAAAGCTGCAGCCCAAGCTATAGGGAAGTGCATGGCCACGCTGACTGTGACCGAGAGCATCTGTGGCTAACGCTAGCCGACATGGGAGAAGCAGAGCTCTACGTTCCTCAACGCACCGCTCTCTCCATCCGGTCTCTTTGGCTCTGCGGTGAGTGGTATCATTGACCGGTTTTCAGAGGTCCAAAAAGCCACACAAGCCATGAATCTCTTTCTGCCTCGTCGCGCTAGCTCCTCTGCAGGCCGCCCACGTGAGCCTCCTGCACGAGCCTCTTCACAGCGCCCAGCTCAACAAAGCCAGACTTCTCAGCGTCGACAGGGCGGCCGCCCTCGATCGCACTCAGACAGCCGCCGCAGACCGCCGCCCCCCCGCGGGCCTCGGACTAGAATTGCGCTGAAACCTGAACAACCGAAGTCCTCCTAGCTTTGTTGACAAAACGAAACCCTTCCTTCAGGCTACTACAGTGGTAGATTCAGCAGCCAACAAGCCGGTGTTAACGCCCGCTTGCCTACGCTCAAACGCCGTTTTCACGGTGACCCAAATAAATCTGGTAAAGAGCAAGCATGCCATATGTGTAGAAAATGTGCCCACAACCCAGTGTTCACCTCTACACACAAGCATTACACATCCCGTGTCCATACCAGAGAGCAAACATGTCTTATGTGTAGAAAATGTGCCCACAATCCAGTGTTCACCCCTACACACAAGCATTACACATCCCGTGGCCTCTATCACGGCACACTCACATAAAGCTGTTACTGAACCGCCGAGTGTTAGGGTTAATAAACGCACCCATCTAATCCGTGCGCGCACCCATTCTCTGGCCGCTCTGTCACACCGACCAGCCTTATGTGTAGAAAATGTGCCCACAATCCAGTGTTCACCTCTACACACAAGCATTACACGTTCCGTGTCCCCATCAGAGCACACTCAAAAGCGGTTACTGAATCACTCGAGTGTTAGAGTCAATAAATGCGCCACGAATACGCATGCGCGCCCATTCTCTGCCCGCTCTGTCACACGGCCAGCAAAAACTTCTCTTTATGTAAGTCCCGTGCCCGTGACTATGCTTGCGTATCACTTAACAGACGTGACTCTTTCCCCATTCACCTCAATCGGAAGTCACTCACAGAACAGCCTGTCCATGCTGTTCTGCGAGCAGTCCAGCATAAGCACAGTAAGCGCCACACATTCTGTTCAGCTGCTGTGTGCGGCAATCAGAGCGATTTGGCCACTCACCCTCTAACATTACGCTTCAAAGCATGGGAAGATATTCCAGGGATATCCGAATGGGTGTTAAGCACAATAAAACAGGGCTATTTGCTACAGTTCGATCGCCGTCCTCCTCGCTTCAGAGCTGCTCGAAACTACTGTGAACACGAAAGCAGCGTGCATGCTTCGCTCAGAAATAGCAAACCTTCTGTGCAAAAGGGCCATAGAGAGAGTGCCGCCTCCCCTGAGCGAAGTCGGGTTTTACAGCCATTATTTTCTTGTCCCCAAGAAAGACGGCGGCCTCAGACCAATATTAGATCTCAGGGTTTTGAACAAAGAGCTTGCAAAAAGACCGCTCAAAATGCTTACAACCAGCAAACTCCTCGCAAGATGTGCGCCAGGGGACTGGTTTATTTCTCTCGATCTGAAAGATGCATACTTTCAGATTCAGATAAATCCCCATCACAGGCCATTCTTGAGATTCGCCTCGACGGCCAGGTTTATCAATACACCGTCCTTCCGCTCGGCCTGTCCTTAGCACCCGTACTTTCACAAAGTGCATGGATGCGGCGCCGCACTCCCTGCGGAGTCAGGGTTTGCGAATTCTGAACTATTTGGACGATTGGCTGATTTTGGCACAATCACATACGGAGCTTCTGTCTCACAGGACAGTTCTCCTCAGTCATCTGAACAGTTTGGGCCTTGCAGTCAATTGGACCAAGAGCTCACTACAGCCCAGTCAGACAATTTCCTTCCTTGGAATAGAACTAGACTCAGTGGCAATGACGGCTCACTTATCTACACAGCACATGCGCCGTGTGCAGCGACTAGCCGCGTCATTTCAGATGAACAGCCTCACACCTCTGAAGAAGTTTCAGAGAGTGCTAGGTTACATGGCCTCAGCCGCAGCAGTACTTCAACTGGGTTTACTGCGCATGCACCCGCTTCAGCATTGGCTAAACACCCGCGCATCTCGCCGGGCTTGGGCCACAGGCCGCCAGCCAATCAGAGTGACTCAGACCTGTATTTCAGCTCTGCAGCCCTGGACAGTGGCCGAAGTGGTATCAGCGGGAGTGATGACGGAGCTGTATCTCGCCGAAAGTCATCTCGACAGACGCGCCCAACACGGGTTGGGGCGCGGTCCGCGAGGGCTCTCCGGTTTTTGGCCTATGGTCAGTTCAGGAAAAGCTCCTTCACATAAATTGTCTGGAAATGATAGCGGTCGAGCACGCCGCGGCGCTTCCTCCCGATCATTCAGGGTCACCACGCCCTGGTCCACTCGACAACAGGTCTGTGGTATCCTATCTAAACCGCCAGGGCGGTGTCAGATCCAGGAACCTCTTCCATCTGACCTAAACGCATACTGAGTTGGTCCCAGCGCCACCTGCGCCGCTGAGGGCGACACGACGCGCCAGGCCACCTGAACGACGGCCCAGACAGACTGTCCAGAGACAATATTCCCCAGGGGAATGGTCCCTGCACGCTCAAACAGTCCAGACGCTATGGCACATATTCGCAGAGCAGAGATAGACCTCTTTAGCGCCAGAAGAGAACTCTCACTGCCCAATATTTTTCTCGAAGCGAGGACGCGCTGGCCCAGGACTGGCCCAACCGCCGCTTACGCCTTCCCTCCCTTCTCGCTATTGTCAGGTAATGCAGAGGATCAGGGAAACGCGCCACTCGGTGCTCCTCATAGCCCCACGCTGGGAGAATCAAACATGGTTCCCGGAGCTTACGCAGCTGTCACTGACAGCGCCGTGGCCCATCCCAGTGAGAGCAGATCTCCTCTCGCAAGCTCGCGGAACGATCTGGCATTCCCACCCAAGAGCGCTGGGCGCTACACACGTCGGTGATCAACGACTACCCGTCGCTTTGCCAGAAGGAGTAATAAACACCATCATACACGCTAGAGCCCCCTCCACGAGAAGACTCTATGCGTCAAAATGGTCTGTTTTTTCAAAATGGTGCACCGACAGAGACCTGGACCCACGGACATGTGGAGTGTCGCCGCTGCTCGTGTTTTTACAAGAGCTTCTGGATAAGGGCAGATCCCCATCCACGCTCAAAGTGTATGTGGCGGCCGTCGCGGCGTTCGCTGAACCCCTGCACGGCCAGTCACAGGGTAAAAATGAGCTGGTCATCCTCTTCCTCAGGGGAGCTAGAAGGATGAACCCTCCGCGCCCCCCATCGGTTCCTATCTGGGACCTTTCTATAGTTCTCGAAGCTATGAAAGCCCCCCCTTTCGAACCGCTTCAATCTGTGGATGTGAAACACCTCTCACTTAAAACCGTTTTTCTAACTGCTCTATCATCAGTTAAACGGGTGGGAGACCTTCACGCGCTATCTGTCAGTGCTGCGTGTCTTGAGTTTGGACCAAGTGACTCCAAGGTCATTTTAAAGCCTAGACACAGCTACGTCCTCAAGGTGGTCGGTACTCCTTTCAGAGCACAGATCATTTCCTTGTCGGCGCTACCAGCATCTGATAGCGAACACGACGCCAATCTCCTTTGCCCAGTCAGAGCACTGAGATTGTATACTGCGCGCTCCGCGATCTTTCAGAAGCTCCGAGCAGCTTTCGCTTCGCTCGGAGGGTGCACCAAAGGTCTCGCCTCGAAACAGACACTGTCCAGATGGATAGTGGACGCTATTGCTGCCGCGTACGCGTCAAAAGACCTACCATGCCCGCTAGGCATTAAGGCTCACTCCACTAGAGGCATGGTCCAGTGGGATTTCCATTCACGACATATGTGTGGCAGCGGGCTGGGCTTCCCCCTCCAACTTTGTCAGATTTTACAATCTGGAAGTACCCGCTCTGCAGGCTAAACTGCTAGCGGTTTAATACGCTACAGCTCCCCTGGTGAGCTGCATTAATGGGACACAGTCCACACACACCGGCACTGCCGCTATGTCTATGTGCTTATGTACTACGCACACACTGGCCTGCACTCTTGCCAGCCAAATATTAATTCCCCACTCACAAGGGCTCCCCCGGGTCCCCCTTAATTCCCTGGGGCTCATGCAGTGGATGCTTGGCGCGCACGGCGTTGACAAAGGGTTCCCATAGCGTAAGCTAGCTTACGCAATATGAGAGAACCTCTCGTAAGAGAACGAATCGGTTACTAACGTAACCTTGGTTCTCTCTAGATGAGGGAACGAGTATTGCGTAACCGGCCGTGTTCAGCGCTCACTAGCGATTTTTCGCTTCATTCAATGAAAACTAGGGTTCCAGCCTACGAACTACGCTTATATGCACTCTAGTCACGCCCTTTTGGCGGGCTTTGATGCAGTGAGCGCCGGACGCTCTCTCATTGGATGCGAGTTCGCCCAAGCTCGTCTATAGGCTGCAGCAGTTGCCGCAGAGCAACAAATGAGCTCGCTAGCTAGCCCGCTCAAGGTCTGCAGCTGCCGCACTGCGTTGACAATGGATACAAAATTAAGGATAATATTTTGGCTTCAATATCTCAGAAAAGATGAATCTTTCCCGTAGTGTAAGCTAGCTTACGCAATACTCGTTCCCTCATCTAGAGAGAACCAAGGTTACGTTAGTAACCGATTCGATTTATTTAGTTTTGAGTTACATGGGAAGCCAAGCACTCTAAAAGTGTCATGACAAAACAAAACCCTACTGAACCATTCAGCACGGCCCACTGGACAGCATAGATGACCTACTAATGCATCTCAGATCAGTTATGACTGGGGCTGTCCTGATTACTCAATTTAATTTGATTACTCAAATAGAAAACTGCCTAATTGACAAATCCAAAACAAGGCGGAAGTAATGCAGTCTGCAGATGAGGCTGACAGCTCATAATGACAAGAGGTGTCAACTGTGTGAGATTTTTCACTTCAGATTTGAAAAACAATGTAGTTCATTTTTTACCTAAAATACATAACATCATTTAATCTTTTCACAGACCCACTTGTCACAGCACTGTATGTTCACTACTATTGGTATACTGCGATTTGCAATGCTGCGTCCTGAAGAGAAATAGGAGTTGAACCCTTCATTACCTCACGGACACATTGAACTCACCAAAAGAAATATTGAAAACCACTCTAAACCTGTTTATCTACACAATTGTTTGCAGTAAAGGCTTTTATGAAGGAACATAAAATAATGTAATGAAAAAGGCATCTGTTGGACTTGATGAAATTTCCACACCCATTAACGGATGTACAAACACTTTCTGCTATGTAAATCTGACTGAATCCAGACAATCCAAGAAGGTAATTTTCAGATGATTATGAACTGCTGCAGCTCAGCGCAAGAGAGTAAAAACATCTCTCAATGACACCATAAATGTAAATGCTCCATGTGTGTATTGTAAAAATAAATAAAAAAAATTGCTTTTTTTTTTTGCTCATTCCAAACTTCCTCAGCCGTCTCAGGAAGAAGAGGCGCTGGTGAGCCTTCTTCACAACGGCCTCAGTGTGGACGGACCATGTGAGTTCCTCAGTAATGTGGACACCGAGAAACTTGAAACTGCTGACTCTCTCAACCGGTGCTCCATTGATCGTGATGGGGATTTGTTCTCCGTCTTTCCTCCTGAAGTCCACCACAATCTCCTTGGTTTTACTGACGTTGAGGGACAGGTTGTGCTCCTGACACCAGCGTGTCAGAGTTTCCCCACAACGCTTGTGTAAATAACAAAAATGTTTACAAGGAAGACTTCACAATTTTTTTCTCTGTTGCTTCACTGTATTTCCAGATATTACAGAGTTGTTGCTGTGTTTGTTTCCTTACCTTTCTTTCGTGACCTGCAGCAGAATTGCACTTCAATAGTGGGGTTTCATTTACATAAAATTACGGGATACCCTCAGTGTAGGAGTGCATATATGCAAAAGTGAGGGACCATCAATATTTTACAGGGGTGTTTATAAATGGGTATTGAATAGTGTATGTGCTTCCCCACTGTACTCCCAGACTGCGTTCCAATTCATATTTGTATGCCCTTCCCTCACTAACTTCCCTCTGTCTCATAGACTCGGATGTACATCATTGCTCACGTTGTGTGAGTGCCCACTTCTGGTGGAACCTGTGCAGTGGGTTTAACTGGAACACCCTATACCCATGATCACTTGAAACACATTGAAGGCTGATATCAATTTGTGGAATTAAGTGATTACATTTACATTTACATTTATGCATTTGGCAGACGCTTTTATCCAAAGCGACTTACAGTGCACTTTTTTCAGGGACAATCCCCCCGGAGCAACCTGGAGTTAAGTGACTTGCTCAAGGACACAATGGTGGTGGCCGTGGGGCTTGAACCAGCGACCTTTTGATTAACAGATATGTGCTTTAGCCCACTACACCACCACCACTCCAAGTGATTTAAAGTGATTTATGCACCTGAGAAAACAACGGTTTCAGAGATTGAAGCAACCACAGATTCAGGTAAAGTTTAGGTGTAATTTCAGAGGCTTGTATAAATCTCACATGTTTCATTTTATTTTTATTACAATTAATTGTTAGGATTAATCAAGTATTATGAAAATGGAAACATAAGAATGAACACATAGGCTATTACTGTTGACAAGATAGTTTAAGGCAGCTACAAGTATTATGCCGTTAAATCTCAATATAACTTTTCTAAACTGCTTAATTGACCTAAATTCACTTTCAATAGATATTAGAGTTGTGTGGGGGTGGGGTTAATGAAGCTCGATATGCTGTCACATTACAATTGAGTTGCATTGTGGTATATGGAGCTGCCTGAATTGTACATCAGAGTAGGCTCGCTCCCTCTGTCAAAATCGAGGAGTTGAGGGTCTGTCAGTAGAAACTTTCATTGCTCACTGAACAAAGTGGAATGGACTTCCAAAAATGTGGTGGGGATTCCCCTGAGGGAAGTGATTAGGGAGTCGATGTTAAAAGGGAAATGGAACGCAGCCCCAGAAATGTTTTGTTGACTTGTTGTTGGGCTCCATCCTATGACGTTTGTTATTCCGTCTGTTCCATGCACATGCGCACTCTTCAAAAACCTGCTAGAATGCCGCTTATGTGTTTACATGGAAACATAAGCAGCAGCATTCTCTGTAAGAAACCTAGGTGTGTTAAACGGCTTTGTCTTAATCCCTTAAAGGGCGTAAGGGAATCACTGTTCTCTTTTACATGATATTTCAAAATGCCGCTTTCTAAAAAGAAAACCATGGAATGACCCACTTTCTTAAGTGCATGTAAATGTGGTCAATGAAAAAGTAGATTTTGCATTAAAAAGATGTTGGGAAAACCTGGATGTCAGCTGGAATTATACTGCATACATTTTAATATTATAGATCTGCTTTGGGTGTCTGTTGGCTTTAGATATTGTTTACGCCGTCATTTTGTTGTTGTTATCTTTGAAGCATAGTGTACATAAAAACCTAGGCTAATGAACACATTTTAGCCAAAAGTGGCTTCACTTCAACAATCTGAGCTATTAAATATTTTTTACGATTACTTTATTAATCATCATAAGAAATGTCAGATTTATGGATAACCAAAAATATTGACAGTGATAGCCTTAGTTACAGCCACACAGCAATGGCAAAAGTCTTTTATTGCCCCCTGCTTGAAATCATGAGCACCTTGTGCATGCAGCAGCAAATAGAGGACACAGGTGCTTTGATAATGTAATCTTGGAGCAGAGATTCATTCACATGCCTTCACACAAATATCTACATACATGATGCTACATATACGCCATTAAAATCCATGAAAAATAAAGACCATCTGTATATGTGGTAGATGAAGGCCAGAGGTCATAAGGTCAGGTCACAGCTACCTAAACAACAATGTTGACATAATTACTGAAACTAAAACGAACATTTATAAATTAATGTTGGGGTAACTGAGTAGTACTGTACATGAGACCCCAATAACAGAACAATCCATAGATTATATTTACAACCTGTTATTGACAGTAAGATTATTCTCTGTACTTCTTCAGAACTGGCAAGTAAGGAGGAAAATACCTTTTCAAAGGAAATGAAGGTAATAAAATATGTTTTTTTACATTTACATGTTTACATTAATATTATGCAGCATCAGAATGGGTGTTACATGGGTGGGCCAGACACTATTTAAATGTGAATACAAGCATGAGAACAGAAAGAAACTTCTAACAGGAGAAAATGTATTCATGGCCAATAAGACAGAGTATCACACGACTCAATACTGCTTTCCTGCCTTTAACTCATCATGCAAAAAGTGAATGAATACAATGTAGAATATACTGTAACACATTCAGCTGAAGTGTTCATCATTTTAAATATTTAAAAAGTACTTGGCCAATTCATTTTTGTTTCAATTAAAAAGAAAATGCAAATTCTGTAGCATTAGTGGGTGGGTGGTAGATGGGTTGGGTAGTCTGATCCAGATACTGTATAAAAGAAAGGAAAATATGGAGAACAAAGTCCTAACAGAAAGAGGCTTACTCATGGCCAATGAGACAGAGGATCATGAGACTCAATACTGCTTTCCTGCAATTAACTCATCATGTATCAAGGGAAAACGTTCCACACATGAATACAATATCATGTATGTGTTTTTTTCATTGCTGTCAGCATGGACTGTGTTTCTGAACCTGTTGGTGATCATCTCCATCTCTCACTTCAAGAAGCTCCACACTCCAACCAACCTGCTCATTCTCTCTCTGGCTGTGGCCGACCTGCTTATTGGACTTATTGTCATGCCCATTGAGGCTACAAAATTGATTGAGACCTGTTGGTACTTTGGAGACACTTTCTGCAGACTGTTTTTCATCATTTTTGGTCTGTGCTTCTCAGCATCTCTCAGTAATTTAGTTTTAATTGCTGTTGATCGTTATGTGGCTGTGTGTCACCCTTTACTGTACCCACAGAAAATAACCATGACTAGAACCTTAATTATTGTATACATTTGCTGGTTTTGCTCTTTTGCTTATATCATTGCAATAGTTATCAGTATGTCAAACAGAATATATTCATGTTATGGAGCATGTACACTTATGATTAGTTTTGCCTGGAAAATCACTGATTTGTTCATGTCTTTCTTATTTCCCTGTACCGTCATCATAACTTTATATTTGAGGATATTTTATGTTGCACAACAGCAAGTGAAAGTTATAAACTCTCTGTTTAAAAGTGGAAATTGTGTAACTGAAGGTTCTGTGAGGAGGAAATCTGAGAGCAAGGCTGCTCTAACATTAGGAATCATTGTGACAGTTTATATTTTTTGCTGGATTCCATACTTTATTTTGACTTTAATAGACAACACAGAAATGGCTTCAACTACAGCCTATATTCTATTGTGGATTACTTATATTAATTCAGGTCTGAATCCTCTTATCTATGCTTTATTTTACCCCTGGTTTAAAATATCAGTTAAACATATTCTAACCCTTAAAATATTTAAGACAACATAATTTATGTTGGACTTGACCTTAATAATAATTATAACTCATGATTTACAGGTATTGTTTCCTCACAGATGTTTTTCAATGTGTTTACTACAAATTATTATTATTCATTCAAGACTAATTCCTTTTTAGAAATTCTGTATGTCTAAATTTGGAATGTTTCAAATCGTTGTTTGGACAGTTATTGATAAACCCATAGAATCATGAGAACTGCAGGCCAAACAGAGATAAATTATAGGCAAATTAAATAGGTAAACAGTATATAATCATTGATTTCTGCCATTTGTAATATATATGTAATAATATAAAAACTTCAACAGTAAAAGTAGTGTCAGTTTTCTCTTATATCAGGAGTTTTCAACCTTTTTCAGGCCAAGGACCCCTTGGTGGTATTTGTATTATTTGCAGTATTTGTAGATTATTTTTTCACATGTTTCTATGGTATACTGGAAAACAATGATAAGCATTTCTTAAGATTTAAAGGCTTTTATTGGCAAAAACATTCAATGTATGCAAAGAGTCAATATTTACAGTATTGACCCTTGTTCTTCATAACCTCTGCAATTCACTCTGGCATGCTGGATATCAGCTTCTGGGCCAAATCCTGACTGATGGCGATCCATTCTTGCCTTATTAGTGCTTGGAGTTGATCACAATTTGTTGGCTTCTGCTTGTCCACTCGCCTTTTGAGGATTGACCACAGGTTCTCTATGGGATTAAGATCTGGGGATTTGCCCCTCCAAGCCACTTCATTATCACTCTTGCCTTGTGATATGGTGCTCCATCATGCTGGAAAATGCACGGATCATCACCAAATTGCTCCTGGATCATTGGGAGAAGTTGCTCTGGCAGGATGTCTTGATACCATTAATTGTTCATGGCAGTGTTTTTGGACAGAATTGTGAGAAAGCCCACTTGGATGAAAAGCAACACCACACATGGATGGTCTCATGATGTTTCACTGTTGGCACGACACAGGACTCATGGTAGCGTTCACCTTTTCTTCTCCGGACTATCGATATTCCAGATGTCCCAAACAGTCGGAAATGGGCTTCATCAGAGAAAATAACTTTCCACCAGTCTTCTGCTGTCCAATCCTTGTACTTCCTGCAGAATTTCAGTCTGTCCTTGATTTTTTTCTTGGAGAGAAGTGGCTTCTTTGATGCCCTTCTTGACACCAGGCCATTGTCCAAACGTCTTCGCCTCACTGTGCGTGCAGATGCACTCACACCAACCTGCTGCCAATATTGAGGAAGCTCTGCACTGGTGGTGACACGATTCCGTAGCTGACGTTTCAGGAGGAGACAGTCCTTGCGCTTGCTGGACACTCTGGGACGTCCTGAAGCCTTCTTCACTGCACTTGAACCTCTCTCCTTAAAGTTCATGATGATCCGGTAAATGGCTCTTTCAGGTGCAATATTCTTTGTAGCAATGTCCTTGCATGTGAGGCCATTTTGATGCAAAGCAATGATGGCTGCATGTCTTTCTTTATAGGTAGCCATGGCTAACAAGAACACAATGATTGGAAGCACTTTTTCCCTCATTTTATAGCAATCAGTCTGCTCTTATAATCCAGACAGTATGATAGAGTGATTTCACCTGACTAGTACTCGTTCACACTTTCCCAGGTGCTGCTGATATGTTAGTGAAATGATGTTAGCTGGTAATTTTGTGCCAGGACCAAAAAAACGTGAAATTTGGTTTTTTGTGATAAATCTTTTTGCAATTATTTAAAATGCATTTGATCACTCTGCACAATAATCTAGAAAAATGTGAATCAACACCACAACAACTGAAGCAGAAAATGTGAAACACAAAATGTATGTCACTGCCAATACTTTTGGACAAGGCTGTACTTCATTTTCAAATTGTTCTTTCAATTTAGTTTAGTTTTATCTAAAATTATCCCAATCTCAAGAAATATTAGCCTATACTGAGATTTCTTTATGACTCTATCTGCTAACTTTTTTGGATAAATACATACAAAAGAGTCAACACAGTAGAAATAATTACTAGCTGAGGAGTTACATCTCAAGTTTTGACACTGGAAAAGCCCAATGCTAATATTAAAGCCATTTAACATGGACATAGTTTATTAGTGGAAAACGGCACAATGCGAGGGAGTTCTGCACGCTGCTCGTGCACCTACAATTAGAATGTGTCATTAAGCGTCTCGCAGCAGCAGATGCAGAAGAGTGGCTTGAGTGGCTATGTCTTTCCTTCTACAGCAGAATTGAAATGAAGATTTTTATAAGCACATCTCAGTTCTATATGTCCATACGTGAATGGGTGCCAGCTGTTTGACAGTCCAAAATGCATATTTAGGCAGCATAAATGTAATCCACATGACTCCAGTCTATCAATTAATGTCTTCTGAAGCAAAAGGTTTGTGTAGAAATCAAATCGACAATTAAAACTTAAAAAAAATGCTTCCTGCCATTAGTCGATGCATTACGAAGCTGTTGCATGATGTAAGTGAGGGAAGTCAGAAGTGTCCCAATAGAAAATGAACATCACGCAAGAGTTAGGTAATTTAAAAAAGTATCCCAGCGCTGGCAAGAAGTAACGATTTAAAGTTAAAAAACATTTTAATTATCGGTTTCTCTGTAAGAAACCTAGGTGTGTTAAACGGCTTTGTCTTAATCCCTTAAAGGGCGTAAGGGAATCACTGTTCTCTTTTACATGATATTTCAAAATGCCGCTTTCTAAAAAGAAAACCATGGAATGACCCACTTTCTTAAATGCATGTAAATGTGGTCAATGAAAAAGTAGATTTTGCATTAAAAAGATGTTGGGAAAACCTGGATGTCAGCTGGAATTATACTGTATACATTTTAATATTATAGATCTGCTTTGGGTGTCTGTTGGCTTTAGATATTGTTTACGCCGTCATTTTGTTGTTGTTATCTTTGAAACATAGTGTACATAAAAACCTAGGCTAATGAACACATTTTAGCCAAAAGTGGCTTCACTTCAACAATCTGAGCTATTAAATATTTTTTACGATTACTTTATTAATCATCATAAGAAATGTCAGATTTATGGATAACCAAAAATATTGACAGTGATAGCCTTAGTTACAGCCACACAGCAATGGCAAAAGTCTTTTATTGCCCCCTGCTTGAAATCATGAGCACCTTGTGCATGCAGCAGCAAATAGAGGACACAGGTGCTTTGATAATGTAATCTTGGAGCAGAGATTCATTCACATGCCTTCACACAAATATCTACATACATGATGCTACATATACGCCATTAAAATCCATGAAAAATAAAGACCATCTGTATATGTGGTAGATGAAGGCCAGAGGTCATAAGGTCAGGTCACAGCTACCTAAACAACAATGTTGACATAATTACTGAAACTAAAACGAACATTTATAAATTAATGTTGGGGTAACTGAGTAGTACTGTACATGAGACCCCAATAACAGAACAATCCATAGATTATATTTACAACCTGTTATTGACAGTAAGATTATTCTCTGTACTTCTTCAGAACTGGCAAGTAAGGAGGAAAATACCTTTTCAAAGGAAATGAAGGTAATAAAATATGTTTTTTTTACATTTACATGTTTACATTAATATTATGCAGCATCAGAATGGGTGTTACATGGGTGGGCCAGACACTATTTAAATGTGAATACAAGCATGAGAACAGAAAGAAACTTCTAACAGGAGAAAATGTATTCATGGCCAATAAGACAGAGTATCACACGACTCAATACTGCTTTCCTGCCTTTAACTCATCATGCAAAAAGTGAATGAATACAATGTAGAATATACTGTAACACATTCAGCTGAAGTGTTCATCATTTTAAATATTTAAAAAGTACTTGGCCAATTCATTTTTGTTTCAATTAAAAAGAAAATGCAAATTCTGTAGCATTAGTGGGTGGGTGGTAGATGGGTTGGGTAGTCTGATCCAGATACTGTATAAAAGAAAGGAAAATATGGAGAAAAAAGTCCTAACAGAAAGAGGCTTACTCATGGCCTATGAGACAGAGGATCATGAGACTCAATACTGCTTTCCTGCAATTAACTCATCATGTATCAAGGGAAAACGTTCCACACATGAATACAATATCATGTATGTGTTTTTTTCATTGCTGTCAGCATGGACTGTGTTTCTGAACCTGTTGGTGATCATCTCCATCTCTCACTTCAAGAAGCTCCACACTCCAACCAACCTGCTCATTCTCTCTCTGGCTGTGGCCGACCTGCTTATTGGACTTATTGTCATGCCCATTGAGGCTACAAAACTGATTGAGACCTGTTGGTACTTTGGAGACACTTTCTGCAGACTGTTTTTCATCATTTTTGGTCTGTGTTTCGTAGCATCTCTCAGTAATTTAGTTTTAATTGCTGTTGATCGTTATGTGGCTGTGTGTCACCCTTTACTGTACCCACAGAAAATAACCATGACTAGAACCTTAATTATTGTATACATTTGCTGGTTTTGCTCTTTTGCTTATATCATTGCAATAGTTATCAGTATGTCAAACAGAAAATATTCATGTTATGGAGCATGTACACTTATGATTAGTTTTGCCTGGAAAATCACTGATTTGTTCATGTCGTTCTTATTTCCCTGTACCGTCATCATAACTTTATATTTGAGGATATTTTATGTTGCACAACAGCAAGTGAAAGTTATAAACTCTCTGTCTAAAAGTGGAAAATGTGTAACTGAAGGTTCTGTGAGGAGGAAATCTGAGAGCAAGGCTGCTCTAACATTAGGAATCATTGTGACAGTTTATATTTTTTGCTGGATTCCATACTTTATTTTGACTTTAATAGACAACACAGAAATGGCTTCAACTACAGCCTATATTCTATTGTGGATTACTTATATTAATTCAGGTCTGAATCCTCTTATCTATGCTTTATTTTACCCCTGGTTTAAAATATCAGTTAAACATATTCTAACCCTTAAAATATTTAAGACAACATAATTTATGTTGGACTTGACCTTAATAATAATTATAAATCATGATTTACAGGTATTGTTTCCTCACAGATGTTTTTCAATGTGTTTACTACAAATTATTATTATTCATTCAAGACTAATTCCTTTTTAGAAATTCTGTATGTCTAAATTTGGAATGTTTCAAATCGCTGTTTGGACAGTTAACAATATAACAATATAAAAACTTCAACAGTAAAAGTAGTGTCAGTTTTCTCTTATATCAGGAGTTTTCAACCTTTTTCAGGCCAAAGACCCCTTGGTGGTATTTGTATTATTTGCAGTATTTGTAGATTATTTTTTCACATGTTTCTATGGTATACTGGAAAACAATGATAAGCATTTCTTAAGATTTAAAGGCTTTTATTGGCAAAAACATTCAATGTATGCAAAGAGTCAATATTTACAGCATTGACCCTTGTTCTTCATAACCTCTGCAATTCACTCTGGCATGCTGGATATCAGCTTCTGGGCCAAATCCTGACTGATGGCGATCCATTCTTGCCTTATTAGTGCTTGGAGTTGATCACAATTTGTTGGCTTCTGCTTGTCCACTCGCCTTTTGAGGATTGACCACAGGTTCTCTATGGGATTAAGATCTGGGGATTTGCCCCTCCGAGCCACTTCATTATCACTCTTGCCTTGTGATATGGTGCTCCATCATGCTGGAAAATGCACGGATCATCACCAAATTGCTCCTGGATCATTGGGAGAAGTTGCTCTGGCAGGATGTCTTGATACCATTATTTGTTCATGGCAGTGTTTTTGGACAGAATTGTGAGAAAGCCCACTTGGATGAAAAGCAACACCACACATGGATGGTCTCATGATGTTTCACTGTTGGCACGACACAGGACTCATGGTAGCGTTCACCTTTTCTTCTCCGGACTATCGATATTCCAGATGTCCCAAACAGTCGGAAATGGGCTTCATCAGAGAAAATAACTTTCCACCAGTCTTCTGCTGTCCAATCCTTGTACTTCCTGCAGAATTTCAGTCTGTCCTTGATTTTTTTCTTGGAGAGAAGTGGCTTCTTTGATGCCCTTCTTGACACCAGGCCATTGTCCAAACGTCTTCGCCTCACTGTGCGTGCAGATGCACTCACACCAACCTGCTGCCAATATTGAGCAAGCTCTGCACTGGTGGTGACACGATTCCGTAGCTGACGTTTCAGGATTAGACAGTCCTTGCACTTGCTGGACACTCTGGGACGTCCTGAAGCCTTCTTCACTGCACTTGAACCTCTCTCCTTAAAGTTCATGATGATCCGGTAAATGGCTCTTTCAGGTGCAATATTCTTTGTAGCAATGTCCTTGCATGTGAGGCCATTTTGATGCAAAGCAATGATGGCTGCATGTCTTTCTTTATAGGTAGCCATGGCTAACAAGAACACAATGATTGGAAGCACTTTTTCCCTCATTTTATAGCAATCAGTCTGCTCTTATAATCCAGACAGTATGATAGAGTGATTTCACCTGACTAGTACTCTTTCACACTTTCCCAGGTGCTGCTGATATGTTAGTGAAATGATGTTAGCTGGTAATTTTGTGCCAGGACCAAAAAAACGTGAAATTTGGGTTTTTGTGATAAATCTTTTTGCAATTATTTAAAATGCATTTGATCACTCTGCACAATAATCTAGAAAAATGTGAATCAACACCACAACAACTGAAGCAGAAAATGTGAAACACAAAATGTATGTCACTGCCAATACTTTTGGACAAGGCTGTACTTCAGTTTCAAATTGTTCTTTCAATTTAGTTTAGTTTTATCTAAAATTATCCCAATCTCAAGAAATATTAGCCTATACTGAGATTTCTTTATGACTCTATCTGCTAACTTTTTTGGGTAAATACATACAAAAGAGTCAACACAGTAGAAATAATTACTAGCTGAGGAGTTACATCTCAAGTTTTGACACTGGAAAAGCCCAATGCTAATATTAAAGCCATTTAACATGGACATAGTTTATTAGTGGAAAACGGCACAATGCGAGGGAGTTCTGCACGCTGCTCGTGCACCTACAATTAGAATGTGTCATTAAGCCGCCTCGCAGCAGCAGATGCAGAAGAGTGGCTTGAGTGGCTATGTCTTTCCTTCTACAGCAGAATTGAAATGAAGATTTTTATAAGCACATCTCAGTTCTATATGTCCATACGTGAATGGGTGCCAGCTGTTTGACAGTCCAAAATGCATATTTAGGCAGCATAAATGTAATCCACATGACTCCAGTCTATCAATTAATGTCTTCTGAAGCAAAAGGTTTGTGTAGAAATCAAATCGACAATTAAAACTTAAAAAAAATGCTTCCTGCCATTAGTCGATGCATTACGAAGCTGTTGCATGATGTAAGTGAGGGAAGTCAGAAGTGTCCCAATAGAAAATGAACATCACGCAAGAGTTGTTGCAAGCGCTGGCAAGAAGTAACGATTTAAAGTTAAAAAACATTTTAATTATCGATTTCTTTCTTAAACAAGCTTATCGATTTGCTACAGAAGACATTAATTGAACAACTAGAGTCGTGTGGATTACTTTTGTGCTTGGAGGCCTTTTGGACAGTCAAACAGCTGGCACCCATTCACTTGAATTGTATAGACATACAGAGCTGAAATGTGCTTATAAAATTCTTCATTTCGGCTCTGCTGAAGAAAGAAAGAAAGACACACATCTGTGGTGGATTAAAGGTGAGTAAATCATACGAGAATTAACATTTTTGGGTGAACTATTCCTTTAAGTTTAACAGAATGGTCCTTCGAAATGTCAATAACAATATGTGCATAAATTACCCAGTGGTAAAAATAAAATAAAAACTTTACAATAAAGATGTCATAAACAACTAAATTCAACTTGCTGCATGAAGTAGCTTCACACATAAACTCTCGAATAATACATTTGACATTTTATGCTTTGAATGCTTTGAAAATAGTTAATCAGTAATAAATAGTTGCTGTTTATCTGTTTAGAGTTGCTGTCTGCGTAACAGTGGCTCGGTTCAGCGATGTGGCTGAGAGGAACAGAGGTTACAGGAGTTACCTAGACGTTCCCTGTCTGTCGCTCACTTTACATTGTGTCGAAGAAGCGACACTAAGGGTCCATATTTAATCACGCCATGCGCTGAACCGTGTATGTGCGTTGCTGATGCAGAAGCGGGCAGGCAGTTGTATGCCATAGCGACAGGCCACGTCAGACTGCACATACCCTTCCCCAACGCCCCATAAAATCGTCATAACCTTCTGGTTCCCTACACCCCGAAGGAGGGAACAAGGCGACATGCAAAGCATGGGAGCAAGCCGCGCCAGCCAGATACCAGAGTGTGCCCGTCCCTGAGAAAGAAGGTCCTTCCTCAGGGGATTTCGCAAGGGAGGGGCTGTTGCGAGGAGCACAAGATCCGAGAACCAAATCCGAGTGGGCCAGTAGGGGGCCATCAGAATTACTTGTTCCTCGTCCTCCCTGACCTTGCAATTCACCTGTACAAGAAGGCTCACTGGGGGAAATGCAGTAAAGCATTTACCTTAAAAAACATAATCTTTTTGTATAATATTTAACTTGCTTTTACTGCCCCTTAATGGACATTTCACGACACAATTGCAGCAATAAGTGTAATGAACCATGTCATTTCATTTAAAAAAAATAATGCTTCAGTCAGGCTGAAATAAAGGCAGAGGCTATTTACTCTTAGTCTAAACAGTCGTAGTGGTTGACCGATATATCACAGAGGCCGATATATCCCAGAGACTTTTTTCATTATTGCATCTGCCAATAATTTTTCTGTTTGTCCGATATCTTTCTTGAGGTCGCTGAAAATCGCCTGCTTGCACGTGAAGCGACTGAGACATGTAAACGTCCAGCCACAGTTTGTGTTGTTGTTACGTGCCACCGTGTTACTACAATAATAGTGTGCAACACAGTCTCGTTTTCAACGGTCCGCATAGCAGTGGTGCAGCAGACACGTTTGAACTCATAATGTTAAAGTGCTTGCCCGTTTCATTCTCACTCTCTCTCCTCAACAGTTCCCTGTAAATTTTCCCTATTCAGTTCCCTATTTGAATATATTGTAAAATGCAATTTGTGATCAAAGCTGAATTGTCAGCATCATTACTGCAGTCTTCAGTGTCACATGATATTTCAGATATCAGATATTATAATGATATTTCATTATAATATACTGATTTTCTAATATGGGCATTTTACTCATTTAACCTGAACACATATTTGCAAGCACAAGCTTTGTTGATGATAATGAGGCAGCATAAACACTAGTTAAATTATCATATTATTTTTCTATCATATTACATATCATATTTATATCATACAGCATACAATTTAAATACCTGCTTTAGCCAAAACAGCATTTAAATGTAACTAAAACTTGCTTATTAGGACATATTTCAAATTTCAATATTCTGAATCCTGGCTGGCAAGTCTGGAAACAGTCCCACTAGTAAAATATGTGCATGTTTATATAAAGTAGCATGTCAACTAATTAAAACTAAATGACTTACTCGTCCGAAATTGTATCCTCGGCTGAATCAAGTCTCTCTTCAAAATACAAACGTTCATCTTCTGAGGAAACTCTTCGTCACTATCCAGGAGTTTTCTCACTTGTGTATTGTGCGATCTTCCAAATACGCAGAAAAGTGAATGAACTTTGTTTTTAAGACACAGTAGGGGGAGTTTACCATTTGCATTGATCGTCTCAGCACATTAGCGTATTAATGGCACCCTCTGCCCGTGGATGTGATCACATTAGAGATAATTCGCTGAGGCAGGAAAAATTGTACATCGCTTTGTTTCATACCAATTACATTGCAGGAGAATATTTAATGTATATTTGAATTGTTTTAATTGAATTGACATTTTAAGCTTTCTTTAGACATATGTTTCATGTTTGTGTGATAAGTATTCACGGAGTTTCAGTTCATTTTAGTGACGTGATTCTGAAATATGCTCGTGAACACAGAGACTGAAGGCTCACCCTTCTTATTTTCTTTATTTTACAAAAGCACAAGATTTTGTTGTTATTGTGAATGCAAACAATTCAAAGTAAACCCTTTATAGTCTCTAATGATGTCTTACAATTATCTGTATGTGCCAAAATGATGGAGAATTTTATGTAGTTTCCGCTGTAATCCAGCAGGACGCGCCGGCACGTCCGTCGACCCCATAGGGTTTTAAGTCATTCCAAACCTATTCAATGTCTTCTTTGGAGCACAAAGGAGCTGTTCAGCTGATGAACTGGATGCTTTTTTGTTTACATACATTGACGGTGAATCGTTACTGAGGCTGTAAAGCTCCAAAAAGGACAAAAAAAACACCATAATAATAGTTCATATCACTTGTGTGCAGGACTGAAATTTAAGTCATTCTCAGAAAATCTTCCCTTGTGCTATAGTTCTAAACTCTTAAACATCAATCCAGATTTGACTTCAATGGTATAAAAACATGTTTTTGGTAATTATTGGAATTGGCTGACCAAGACAGAATCTGCAAAACTTTTGTTGGTGTACTTATCTTGGAAATTAAACTACATGATTAAAAAATACGATGTCATTATGTTGAATCAAAGTGGGTGTGAGAAAGGTGGGCTAAAGATTATATAAATGAAAAAAAAAAAAGACAAAAAGGAGAGCAGAACAAACTTCCAGCAGGAGGAGACTTAGGAGCAGGAGGCCTATGAGACTGAGGATCATGAGACTCAATATTGCTTTCCAGCAATTAACTCATCATGCATCAAGGGAAAACGGTCTATACATGAATACAATATAATGTATGTGTTTTTTTCATTGCTGTCAGCATGGACTGTTTTTCTGAATCTGCTTGTGATCATCTCCATCTCTCACTTCAAGAAGCTCCACACTCCAACCAACCTGCTCATTCTCTCTCTGGCTGTGGCCGACCTGCTTATTGGACTTATTGTCATGCCCATTGAGGCTATAAAACTAATTGAGACATGTTGGTATTATGGACACACTTTCTGCAGACTGTTTTCAATCATCTTTGGTCTGTGCTTCTCAGCATCTCTCAGTAATTTAGTTTTAATTGTTGTTGATCGTTATTTAGCTGTGTGTCACCCTTTACAGTACCCACATAAAATAACCATGACTAGAACCTTAATTATTGTATACATTTGCTGGTTTTGCTCTTTCGTTTATATCTTTGCATTTGTTATCAGTATGTCAAACAGAACATTTGCATGTTATGGAAATTGTAACCTTCTGATTTTTGGCTGGAAAATCACTGATTTGTTCATGTCTTTCTTATTTCCCTGTACCGTCATCATAACTTCATATTTGAGGATATTTTATGCTGCACAACAGCAAGTGAAGGTTATAAACTCAATGGTAAAGGCTGGAAAATGTGTAACTGAAGGTTCTGTGAGGAGGAAATCTGAGAGCAAGGCTGCTCTAACATTAGGAATCATTGTGACCGTTTATATGTTTTGCTGGATTCCATACTTTATTTTGACTTTAATAGACAACACAGAATTGTCTTCCACTACAGCCTATATTCTATTGTGGATTTTATATATTAATTCAGGTCTGAATCCTCTTATCTATGCTTTATTTTACCCTTGGTTTCGAATATCAGTTAAACATATTCTAACTCTTAAAATATTGCAGCCAGCTTAATTTTGGTTGGAAAAAAAAAAAAAACAGGACTCATGATTTATATATTCATTAATTTATTTAATTGTTTATGTAAATGTACCAAAATAAAATAAACCACAGTAAAATATTGTCAGTTTTCTTATATGGGGGTTTAAGTCATAAATCCCTCTATGTCAGTCTGCAGCTTAATGATTAACAAAGTGATGAAAGAAGCTAAAAGAAATTGAAGGGTGAGGGTCAAAATCCCTTGTCTCTTCAGAGATATATATATATATATATATATATATATATATATATATATATATATATATATATCCTTTTATATCAATATCTATCTGTATTCTGTTGCTTCACTTCTTTAATAAAGTGATGAATTAACTATATGCATGATCACATAATCAATTCTATTTTCTTATGCATAACTGAAATATACTTTGAATCATATGTGTGTTGAATGCTAACTAGTCTCTTTTAGGAACATTCCAGAGTCTTTCTCTCTGTCCTGCACGTAGGCTGAAGGTCTTTTGGGGATAAGCTTATCTGTGATGCTCTCCAGCCTCTCAAGGGAGAATGCGTTAAACATAGGTTCCAGATGTATTCTGTGTTTGATTGTTACCTTTCCATGACTAATTATATGGTTTAAAGTCCTATGTAATAATACCTGAATAGTAGAAGTGTGATTTTCTCTTATTATTTCTTTAGGGAAGAAATGTATGTTATTTCTACCCCTCTACTCTGCCCGAGGAGTGAATATTTTATCTCTCTGTTTTGGTTTAAATGGCCTGATAACGTTTTGCTCTGGCTCTCTTGTGCCCAGAGAAGAACTGTCGTTCGTCAGTGTTTTGTGTGTGCGTTTGACCCTCTACCCAGGTTTTGAACCCAGGGATGCACACCAGGCCGACTCGAAGACGCCCCGCGACCATCTGCGAGGTCACTTCAGATGTAAATCTCGGGCTCGGACGACAAGTGCGCTGATTAATGTTGATAGGCCGCATAGCTGTCTATATGTTGTGACTTTATGGTCTTTTAGCCAGTCAGGAGTAAAATAATGGAATGTACGTCCTTGCAAATGGTATAATTGATGTAAGATTTTGTGTAAGGTACGAGTTGGCTTTCGATCTCCTCGTGAGACTTTGCCACTGGCTCTACCAATTTCACTGCAGACTATACTTCAGTAAATTTTTGATTCTTTAATTGAACTTCTCAACTCCTGGTCTACTGTCTCCATATCTGGTCCGGGTCATGACTGTTATACCCCTAACAGTTTGGTGGAGGATTCGGCGGGCAATCACTCCGTGGTGACATCTCTGGCAAATCAGCAACAAGGTAGGAAGCTTTTATTAATTGTTAGGGCTGTCTGACTGGAAGAGATTTTGAAGGGGAGCGGGAGAGCTTCACTCCGACGAGGCGAGTGAAGAGTAATTTAATTATACTATTGAAAGTATAAGAAGTTGCTGAGAGAGCTGTTAAGGGTTAAAACAGCAAACAGCGCAAGTGAAGCGTGCTCTGTGGGGGGCCCAGGTGGGCACTGGTGTAGCACCACCCCGGCAGAGTGCGTCCCTGGACGGGAGGTCCAGTGGCACCGTAAACCTGCTCTATCTCTTCCACCTCAGATAGTGGTACCCCGAGCTTAGTGAATCAGGCAGTTAGGGATTCAGCTATTAGGTATAAAATAAAATAAAATACAATAGGGATTGTTTTGCCAGGGATGCATCAGGAGCGGTCCCAAGTAAATAAATAAATTATGACCCGAATGGGTATGGATCAGTATATGTGACCAGGATGTTTGTGAAGAATACTTTGTGGTGTATTGTGTAGAAATCCAGTATTGTTGCTGCTATAGTTAATTTATCCGCGTAAAATATTTGCTGCTAAAATCTTTTCGGTAGTGATTTTCAACTGTGACCAAGAAAAATGACTGATAAAGGGAATTTTCTGAGTAGTCCTGACCAAAACGAGGAGGGCACACGCTGTAAACAGCTCTGCTCTGACGAGCTCAAATCAAAGAAATGTGCACAGCTCATTAAGAAAATGGTCAGTCAGGGGTTTGATTCTGATTGGAACGTCATGCAGCAGATTGACTGGCTGCAGAACAAAAAAAAACGCTGATAGGGCCAAATATCTATCCGTGTTTGCCTATTCATGGATTTGTAAACTGGGTGGTATACCTTTAAGCCATGAAAAGGCAATTCCAAATATGATGGACGGATGGTCTAGTTTGATTGCCCAGCGTGATAGAGTGGCAAAAATTATTGGGCAGGAAGTCGGCTGTGATCTGTGTAGTTTGAGTAAGGGTTTCGAGGCTGTTTGTGAGAAGGCAGAAAATGCTGTGAAAAATGAGACAGTTCCCCGGCCCCTGGTAGCAGAGGATGGTTAATGGGTCAGACTCACAGCGGCTGAGAAAAACAGTTTGCTTGCAGGGTTGGAACCTTTTAAGTTGTATAACCCAAACAAAATTCTATGGGACAGGCTAGAGGCCGTTGCTAGGCAACAGAATCTGGGGATGGCAGATATACAGTCTTTGGTTGAGGGTTTGGTTCCCACCAGCAAATTAAGGGCGGTTCAGATTGCTCCTTTCCACCCCAGAGTCCCCACAGATTGGCCTGAGTTTTGTGAAGCTTACTCAGATTACAAGTTACGTGTGAAATATATTTTGGGTCGGGGGTCTTTTCCCTGGACCAGTGTGACACAGATTAAACAGAGGGCTGGCGAAAACCCCTTAGAATACATTCAGCGCTTTCGCATAGCCTATGAAACGTACTGTGCTGCAAACAACAACGCAGAAGATCTTGATTCTGCCATAGTGATAGAATCCGCTACAGGCGGATTGAATAAACAATACCGAGACATGTTGTTGAACAGTGCCATTGACATCAGATATTGGGAGGATTTGCTTCGTTGGTGCTCTGTAAGCTGGAGCCGTTTGCAAACACGTGATGATGTTAATGTGGGTAAAGTATCTGCTGTGTCAGTTGAAGTGGAAATGAGTCCCCGCAATAACATAACCTGCTATAATTGTGACGAGAGAGGTCATACCTCTAGAGATTGTACCAAGCCTGTTGCCAGATGCAGAAATTGTAACAGAGAGGGCCACATTGCTAGACATTGTCGTAGTGGTAAACAAAAAAATAAAAAAATCACAGAAATGAGAAAAAGGAAGGTCCTAAAAATGATGTTTCTGTCAACAGTGATGCTCCGAAGCTTAACTCTCTGACTACAGCTGAGCTCAAAAAGCTGAGGCAGCTGATAGGGGATGAATAGGGGTCAGCGGCCTCCGGTTCATGTAATTATGCAAACACCCGCCCATTCATACATGCGTTGTTAGGAGGCCGGCAATGTCTTATTTTGATTGACACAGGCGCGACTGTATCAATTACAGATCTCGATCTTGAGATCACTTCTGAAACTTTGTATATAGAAGGTCTAAATGGCACAAATGTATATCATAAATCTGTTCCTATCCCTCTAACCATTTCTAACTCTGAAAAAGTCTATTGGACTGAATTTCGGGTAGGGAAAAATACTGTAGGGACTCTAATTGGTGTTGACATTCTGAAAGAACTCGAAGCTGATGTTTTGCTTTCTCAAGATAAGCTAGTGCTTGGCTGCAATGAAACAATTCAGCTTATCTCAGAGTGGCCCCCACCATGAGCAGAGATGTGCAGTGGCTGAACCTGCTAGTCTAACTGAAACTCGCCCTGAGTGGAAGTTTATAATTTCCAAATTTCCTGATGTATGGGCAAAAGATAAATATGATTGTGGTTTAGCACAGATTCAGCCACTGAGCATCCCAGGTCCTTTGCATGAAGCCAGAAGACAATATCCTTTGAAAAATGAGGCTCGAGGGGGAGCTGACACTGTTGTAGATGAACTATGCAAACGGGGGATTGTGATTCCCTGCTCCTCTCCCACTAACTCTCCAATGTGGCCTGTCAAAAAGCCGGATGGGAGCTGGCGTTTGACCATTGATTACACTTCTCTGAATTCAGTGTCTGAGAAAATGCACCCTCTGGTGGCCAACCCCGCAACTATCCTACACGAGATAGGATCTGAACATTGTCTTTTTACTGCTTTAGACATTTCTAACGGTTTTTGGACTTGTCCCCTAGCCAAGGAGGACCAAGGCAGATTTGCTTTCAACAGCAGGGGTCGCCAATGGACATGGAGTCGTTTGCCACAAGGTTTCTGCAACTCACCCACACTGTTTCATCAGGTACTAGCATCCTTCATCGATCCGGTAAGAAAACAAATTTAATATGACGGATCTGTTGTCCTACAATATGTGGATGACATTTTAATTGCTAGTCCAACCAAGTTCAAACATTTGACTGCTGTACAGACTGTTTTGAATGCCCTCCAAAACGGGGGATTCAAAGTGAACTTGAAGAAAGCACAGCTAGCACTGCCTGAAGTGACTTATTTGGGGCAAATTGTGGGTGTGCACGGCAGACGCATCACTCCTGAACGAGTTAAAGCTATCATTGAACTTCCAAAACCAAACATGGTTACTGGTCTAAGGCAAGTAATGGGTCTTCTGAATTATTGCCGCCAGTATGTTTCTGCTAGAACTGAACTAATGTCTTTGTATCATGGTTTGGCACATGCAGGTCCTGAAAAACTACATGCAATAATTTCCAAAACCTGGTGGTGGCCCCGACTGAGGGCTTCTTGCAATGATTTTTGTAAGAGATGTCTAGTATGCCTTAAGGTTAATTCTTCTTCTAAGCTGAAATTTCCCTTAGGACATGCCCCTCGACCTCAAGGGCCGTGGACACACCTCCAAATTGATTTCATAGGTCCACTGCCCCCTAGTGGAGGTTTTACATACATTCTAATGATTGTTGATCTGTTTTCCAGATGGGTTGAGGCATTTCCACTGAGAAACTGCACCGCAGATGCAGCTGCCAAGATTATGTTGAATGAAGTTTTCCCAAGATGGGGTTTGCCCTTACAAATTGATTCAGATCAGGGTACACATTTTACTGGGAAGGTGATGAAAAATGTCATGAAATTGATGGGGGTGAGGCAACACTTTCACATTCCATTTAGGCCCCAATCTAGCGGATCTATTGAACGCACTAATCGTACGCTTAAAACTTCATTGAGAAAGAGATTGTTGGAGTGGGGGAAAGGGTGGCATGCGGCTGTCCCAGCGATTTTGTTAAGCATGAGAGCCAGCCCTAACAAGACTACACAGCTCAGCCCTTTTGAGGTAATGACAGGTCGCTACATGCGGCTGCCCTGGGATGCCCCCTTGCAACATGAGGGACCATCCGGGCCTTTGAAAGACGCTTTACAAAATTATCTGAAGCTTTGGATGACAGTCTGCGAGACACACGGGTTAGTGTTAGCACACGACAAGCAGATCGAGATAATGTTGAGCAAAAAGACATGCCTGCTTTGCCTGAAATAGGTGACAATGTAATGTTACAGCGGGAGATAGTTTCCCCCTTAGGGGGAATTTGATGGGCCTTATCAGGTGGTATTGACCACTAACACCTCTGTTCTACTGGACAGGGGGGGTTTGGGTACCGTATGGAGACATTGGTCACAGGTGAAACCACTTGAAAAGTGTAACAACTTACTACCTCGAAATCATTAAATGTCTGTCGTGTATGTTAAAATTCTAGAATTCTAGAACAAATGTTTTATCATTACAGATGGCTGAATCCGACGGACATACTGAAGTGATTGGTACTTCCGCCTCGTTGGTATTTTTAATTCTGATCGCTTTATCATTTTTGATGTGGATTCAAATTTCAATTTGGACAGGGAGATTCCATGCGTTTTCAACTCATTGGGATTGTGAGGAGATCGATAACCATCCATCATGGGTACAATACCCATGTCTAAATTCAACTGAGGGTCTAAATTTAATTCCGACCATGTACCAAAAGGTAAATGATCGTTGTTATCGTCTGGACGGAAATGAGACAGTGACCTATTGGCTTGGTCACTCCCCAAATTATCCCGATACTACCCTCATTATGCAAAAAGGTCGGTGGATGAGGAGTGGAGGCGTTGACCTGTTTGATGGAGATTTCAGTTCAATGAGCTGGATCCCTGACCACATAGCTCGTGAAAACATGAGTGCATGCTCTATACTGAATGGATATGGTTAATCGATATTTGTTAAAATCTAGAAAAGGTGAGAGTAGAGCAGAACGAAGGAGGCGTCAGGTAGCAGATGTGAATGACTCCCACATGATTTTTGGTGGAAAAGCAGTGAAACTTCCGTTATACCCAAGTGCTCCTGATCCTCGCCACATCATGTCATACTATCTTCCCAAAGCTAAGAATGAACTTGGTTACAACAAAGTCGTTAAAGATGTAGCCCAAAGCTATATATACAGCAATATTGTGATTAGAGAAGAACCGGGGTCTGATGAGTATCAAACAGCAATAAATGATAACGATTTGATGAGATGGGGAGTGTTAGCCCCAACTAAATGCCACATGATCCGATGGGACACTAATAGGGCTTACGGTGCAGTCTGTGATAGGTTAGGACGGATAGATAAAACTGACAGGGACAAGTTCGATCTGAATGGCAGTAAAAATGGTTTGCCTGTTATTAATGCTTTGTTCCTCTCTTGGCCCAGGTACACTAGATTCGATGACCCTTGGAAGGAGACTGCACATGTTGAGCGTTGTTTAGGTAAAGAAATTCAACAGTGGTTTGTTAAGATGTTTCCTCCTGGAGATGTTGATAAATGTAGAGAAATTTCTGAGAAGCTCACCGGTGTGAAGATGATGGAGATACCCTGGGAGGTGTGTAATGCTTCTTTTGTTAAGTCAGGGTACACTTGGGCTAGTTTTTCTGATGTGTTGCACCAGTATGAGTTTGCTAGGAACCTTGCTAACAGAACTGTTTTCAACATGGATCACTTGCATGATTACCTTGAAGATAAATGTTATAATCCTACATCGATGGCTTATAATGTGACAGCATGGATGCACTTGCAAGTGTTTAAACTGAATATTGAAATGATGTACACTCGAGCAAAGACTAGTCTGGTACCGTTAAAGTATGAGGAGCTGTTGTGGGACAATTATAAATCATTTCAGGTGAGGATGTGGCCTCAGTTGTCCGATGTAGCTATTGGAGATGAGTGGTTTGACAGGGCAAAACAATTTAGACAATTTCTGAGTCCAATTCCTTCAGTACAGGAAATCAGAGATCTAGAGTCTAAGACTCCATCAGAGGACTGTGCTAAACACAGGTTGACACACCCCATGGGTCCTGCATGGCGTCCAGTTGATAAGAGTAAGAAAGCTAACGAAGCAGAGCTGTCTCTTTGTGTTGCAGAGTTGAAGCAGAAGACTGAATATTTTCCTCGGTTGAAGGCGCAAACAGCTCGGCAGAAATTTATCACTGCATTTCTGGAACAGATAAAAACTAATGATCCATTTGCAGGTTATGAGTATTTGAATTCTGTATGGCTTAAATATAAGGGCACTCCATGGTATACTGATTCGAACCTCCGCCTGCTATAGCAGTAGCATTGGTTTTGGCTTTTTCGGTAGGAGCAATATTTACTGACATGACGGAAACAGTGGAGGAATATGTGGAGGAAGCTTGGGAGGAGTTTGTGGCTAGGCCAGAGGATTTGGTCATGGGAGCTGTTAAATATGTGTTATATGCTTTTGGAGCTCTTTTGGGAGTGGGTGTCCTCTGTCTGTGTGTGTGGATGTGTGTTCGTTTCTGTTTTTCTTATGTATGCAGGTCTGCTTGCAGTAACTTGAACCCTTCCGAGGAGGAGAACCGACTGAGAAAACTGACGACATGCTTGAAAGAGAAACTTAAGAAGGATAACATCCATCCCCTGTTGTGAGTGGAAGGTGGGAGAGTCTTCGTGTGGGGACTGCTAATTTTTAGTATCCAGCATGTCCGCAATGAGGCGAAGAGACAAGTGTGACCTGTCAGGGAAGTTGCGTTACCACTCCACCTTCCGTAGTGACCTCACTTGGTAGACCAGACGTGGCGGTATTGGACCCCACATTGGTCTAAAACGGGGGACTGAAGGGTGAGGGTCAAAATCCCTTGTCTCTTCAGATATATCAATACACATATATATATATATATATCCTTTTATATCAATATCTATCTGTATTCTGTTGCTTAACTTCTTTAATAAAGTGATGAATTAACTATATGCATGATCACATTATCAATTCTATTTTCTTATGCATAACTGAAATATACTTTGAATCATATGTGTGTTGAATGCTAACTAGTCTCTTTTAGGAACATTCCAGAGTCTTTCTCTCTGTCCTGCACGTAGGCTGAAGGTCTTTTGGGGATAAGCTTATCTGTGATGCTCTCCAGCCTCTCAAGGGAGAATGCGTTAAACATAGGTTCCAGATGTATTCTGTGTTTGATTGTTACCTTTCCATGACTAATTATATGGTTTAAAGTCCTATGTAATAATACCTGAATAGTAGAAGTGTGATTTTCTCTTATTATTTCTTTAGGGAAGAAATGTATGTTATTTCTACCCTCTCCGCTGCCCGAGGAGTGAATATTTTATCTCTCTGTTTTGGTTTAAATGGCCTGATAACGTTGTGCTCTGGCTCTCTTGTGCCCAGAGAAGAACTGTCGTTCGTCAGTGTTTTGTGTGTGCGTTTGACCCTCTACCCAGGTTTTGAACCCAGGGATGCACACCAGGCCGACTCGAAGACGCTCGCGACCATCTGCGAGGTCACTTCAGATGTAAATCTTGGGCTCGGACGACAAGTGTGCTGATTAATGTTGATAGGCCGCATAGCTGTCTATATGTTGTGACTTTATGGTCTTTTAGCCAATCAGGAGTAAAATAATGGAATGTACGTCCTTGCAAATGGTATAATTGATGTAAGATTTTGTGTAAGGTACGAGTTGGCTTTCGATCTCCTCGTGAGACTTTGGCGCTGGCTCTACCAATTTCACTGCAGACTATACTTCAGTAAATTTTTGATTCTTTAATTGAACTTCTCGACTCCTGGTCTTCTTTCTCCATATCTGGTCAGGGTCATAACTGTTGACACTTGCACAAAAAATGTATTTGCATTTGTGAGTGAATAATCACTACATATTCATTAATGTGCTAGGGAATAATAAAAATGTATTTGCTGTGAAATTCAGCTAATTTATATAATTTAATTTCATGGGCGGCTGTGGCTCAGTTGGTAGAGCGGGTTGGCCACTAATCGCAGGGTTGGTGGTTCGTTCCCTTGGGCAAGACACTGAACACCAAGTTGCTCCCAATGGCAAGTTAGCGCTTTGCATGGCAGCTCTGCCGCCATTGGTGTATGAATGTGTGTGTGAATGGGTGAATGAGTCAACAGCGTAAAGTGCTTTGAATACCGATAAGGTTAAAAGGTGCTATATAAGTGCAGACCATTTATAACCTATTTCTAACCTATGCAATTTGTCAATCTGTGAAAAAAATTATATATATATATATATATATATATATATATATATATATATATATATATATATATATATATATATATATATGTGATTCTAAGATTAAGATTTTATCTGGATATCTTTTGAAAGACTTTAAGTTTATTGTACTGCTGAATTTAATTTAAAATATGAATGTTTAATTTGAATGAATTACTACTGGTTAATTAAATAAGCAAGGCATATCATTACATGTCTATGCATTTGTACGTTTGTTTTACACTTTTCATGCACTGAATGTATCATCTTTGCATGCTGCACAGATGTTTAGAGGACATTCTGGTCCATAACCTGAATGACTACAATTGAATTTGATAATTTGCTGTAATTGATTACTCAGATTGTTTATTTCTGTCTGATTCTGTCAGTAGGAGGGAACGAACAAGAGGTAAAATGAACAAAACACACAATTAGACCAGCTGATCTTTCTTTCTGAGAGGCCAACACTGTTATACATTTATGGAAGTTGGTTGTAAATATGAAAACGTCACATTCATGTGTCTGTTTTACGTTCTGTCTGGTAAAGTTTATGAGAAAATAACATTTTTAACAATATTAAATTAAACACTGTAAAGTTTTGATATCTAAATGTAAGAACCCATGATTATTTGTTTTGTTTTTTTATTTTCTATGTGTTTAAGTATGTCTGGAGAACAAATTTACATGTGAGTTGCAAGTTTATTATCAAAAAAAAAAGATAAGTACAGTTTATTATTTTGTTAGACACTGTCTGATGGAGAGATTGAGTGAGATACTGTTAGTGCCCTGAATAAAAAGATACCTAAGACTCCCCGCGCTCTGTAAGGAGAGTGAGCGGGAGGGGCTACACGCAATACTCTGTGAGGATGGCATGCAAATGATAGTCTGTAGACTTTGAATGGGAAAACTCGTCTCTCTTGGTGTCTCCACTCAGACAGGGGCTACCTGAATTTAGCAGATTATTTTAGTTTAGATTTAGATTTATTTTATTTTATTGTTTTATATACACAGTGTAAAATGCTATAAGTTCTGCACTCTAAGAATACTTTTATTAAGCTCAAACAGGAGATCAGCTGTCTGCCTTCGTCAGTGTAACAATTAACTTGTTCTCAATAGTTAAATAGAAAGAGCAGGCTACAAATCTTCAGGTGATCATAATCAAACAATCAATCCACAGACTCCAATTCAACTCCATATGGAACAACAAATAATAACTGAAAATAATAATGGGCACAATAACATATCAGGCAATAATGCCATTCATAAACATTGTGCCCAGAACATAAAAAAATACAAATGACAAAAAACATGCAAGATGAAAGTCATAGTCTGTAAATTAAAATGCCTCTCTTTATAAAAGTGTTTTTATCGATATCTCCACCACGGCGAGAATTCTTTACTTTCTCAATGCCTATACATTTAAGTTGTTCGATACTGTAATTAGACTCAAAGTGTCTAGCAATCGGAGAGGTAACATAATGTCTGCGGATAGCTGATATGTGTTCACTCACTCTAATCTTCAAAAGGACTCTATGCTTTTCCAATGTATATCAATAGACATGGACATTGTTATACAGGACTTAATATGGTATACTTTTTTGTGGAAGAACACATTAAATGTTTACATTGTAATATAGAAGAACATGCTGTCGAATTCCACAGTGTAGGTATTGGTTGATCATAGGTACACTGAGATCTGCCTTTGAGATTACAATTAATGGAAAAAATACATTTAAGAATGATTTGGATAATTTCATGGTCTCTGCTTTTTCAGTTCGCTTGTAACACTGAGGTAAGTTGGGATCCATAAGCAGTCTTTATTGATAAACACAGGTGATAACGGGCAATGGTCAAGCAAAGGGTGAACAGGGCAATCGTAGGCAGGCAGAGAGCGAGGTGAGACAGGCAGAAGGTCGGGGCAGGCAGCAAACAGCAGTACGAGAAGACAGGCGAGAGTTCAGGTAGGCAGGAAGCAAACAGACGTGGTCAAACAGGCAGAGCAAGGTCGGTAAACAGATAATCAACAGGGAAGGTAAACTAGAACGCTCAGTAGTGTAGCCGGAACAAACAAGACTTCGCAGTGTGAGTGTAACTGCGCGTGGTTAAAATAGAGGGAGATTAATGGGGAGCAGCTGTGGGTTAATCAAGCCCGGTATGTGGGTACGGGGAAAGTTAGTACTCAGGTGAATCCGATCTCCGGTGGCCGATCGGGGAGGCGCCTTCGTAGGCGTTCGTGACATCGCTGAAGTTGTGCTCTTAATATCTGTTCTCCTGATCTTTATGTGTGACAGCCTTGCCAGTATTTTGATGCTTTATTCTTGGGTTTGATCTGTGACCAATCATGCCAGATAAAATGGAAAATAAAGTCCCAACCTCCAACAAGGAGGCAGACCTAAGCAAACATTGTAAACAGTTTTGCTCAGATGCTCTGATATCTAATAAAATATAAGTTTTCTTCTTTTGGAAGTGCATAAAATTACAATTGATATTTGTGCTAGAAGTATATGATTTGAAGATTTAAGGAATATTTTGGACCTATTTGATTGTAAAAATGATCGAAAATGCTAAGGAAAAATTGGTCATTGGTAGTAAGTGAAACCCATAAAGAAACATCAAGATAAAATTTAACATTGTAACTTCCTCAACTATGCATATTAATAACTTCATATTAATAAGTAAATTAATGTAATGTAATAAATTCTATGTGTGTCTTTGATACTATCTATGTTCTACCCTTTCTTTTGTCATCATTATGTGTATATTGTTTCACTAACTCATTCTGGAACCAGTCTCCAGTCATTACAGATGGCTGGGCCAGATGATTTATTGAATCTGTTAATACTGCAGGAGGAAGTCTGAGGAAAGAAAATTGAAAATAAGGTGGGCTTTTATCCAATTGGTCCTCCCACTGTCATTACTGCTGGTAATCATTACTGATTTGACATTTCAAATGTGGATAAAAATTTCTCTGAACAAGTTGATTTCAGTCTTATAACACCTATTGTGTTTATGATTTTCCAGACTGCCATCCATGGGTTCAATACCCATGTCTGAGGGTCTAAATTTATCTAACTGATGATTTATTGATTTAAAGAGTAAATATAACAAACTTTATGCAAAGTTAGAGCTACCAATTGGATTGGTTTTAAAAATCAGCGTTCCCATGGAAACAATCAGGGTTCCCATGGAAACTGATTCAGCTTGCCAGCGGCACCTGAAATACATAAGGGCAAAACGTAAACACGCTTTGACAAAAACAGACAGGGAACGATGATGCCACAGTCCTCAAAAGATGAAACTCACAACCTAGAAAGGTGCCAGGACCATGACATCACCAGAGGGCGCACAGCTGCAATTAGCACTGCGATATCCCACCACCAGACCCGTACCCACACACAGCATGAAACACAAGACAGACAGGGGACGATGATGTCATGGTCCTCATCAGAAAAAACACACCTGACCAGTTGACAGGACCATGACATCACCGGAGAGCACACGGTGGTAACACGTGGACAGCGGCCGCAATCAACCAGACCCGTGCACTCACACAAATGGAGAACTCAAATCACGGAGGCAGGCTGATACTGCCATGGTCCCATCAGGCAGAACCTCAACCTGACAAAGTGACTAGACTGTGACACTGAGTTTGTTATAATGCAATGTTTACTTTTGGCCCACGGCCCTCAATCAAGATTGATTTTTGGGCCTTTGTAGGAAAAAGTTTGGGCACCTCTGCTCTAAGAGGAATAGCCATAATTTATTCACCTTCATTTTGTTCCAAACCTATGCCAAACATTTGTTCTATGGAACAAATAAGATGTTCCCTATCTGCTACTCACTCAACGTTGTGTCGATATAGTGACACTAGGAGTCACTCTTGGGAGCCCAAGACACCTCTGATCTTTGATAAAAGGCCAATGGGAATTGGCGATTGGTTTTGCATGCCACTCCCCCGAACATATGGGTATGAAGGAGCTGGCATGCAAACTGCTCTTTCAGATTTTCTCTTAGGAGTCGAGCAGTCGATATTCATTGAGCTGAATTCCCATGGCTTCCATTCACCTCTGCTGGATTCTGACAGCGCATTACAGCGGACCTCTGCACTGATGCACTGCAGAGATCATTGCAGATAAAAGAGTATACATGCTAAAAGAGTAATTTCTAAAACAGTGGCACACACGGAAACATCTTTTTTAAGATGCCTTTCCATCTGTGTCGTATTCCTGGTTGCGGTCACTTCTCACTGCAAGAACATGACCATGGCAACGTTGTGGTTGCGGCTTGCCTTAATAAAAAAGCAAGCCACCCCAGTGGCTCCCCTCCTCGGTCCTTAAACCTATGGGTATGAGGCCAGCGCGGCTAGCATTGGGGCGATTTGGGGACCTCAATAGGACCACCTCTGCCGGGCATTCCTCAACGAACCTCCCATTCCCCAGCACGCTCATTTGTCCCGATTGGGTTTATGGATGAGTGCCCCTGCTCGTCTCAGGGCGAGTTCGACCTCTTGTTCAGGACCCGCGAAGGTGATGAGCTCTCAAGCACAGCATCGGAGTGTGGGCTCGTCCAGTCGGAGTTGGAGGCCTCGGCTGAGATTCCCCCCTCGGGTATGGTTGCCCAGTCACAGGCTGATGTGGAAATGACGGACATGCTTTCCCTGGCAGCTGCTAGGGTCAGGCTAGAGTGTAACCTTCTGCTCTCCACTGAACCCTCGCCGATTGGTTCCTGGAAATGCGGTGCCTCTCAAAGCCATGCCCCGCCCCAGTCAACAGACAGCTAAACACAGAGAGGACATTTTCTCTGTTTTCCTCCAATTTAAAATCTAATGTGGACTGGCAATTGCCGAGTTTGAGAGTACGTTCGGCTAGAATAGCTGAAGCAGAAGAGGAGAGAGAATTAGAAAGGATATTAATAGAGACGAGGGATTAGTAATCATTTTGAGAATTTTTTTTTTAGCATATATTATATTGGACAGACAAGGGAATTGACAGAACAAAAAGAAGAGTTTCTGAACAAATTAACTACAATCACAAATTTAAGGGAAATAGAACAGGAATGGCCATGAGTGGATTGGCAAGCCGTAGTGAATAAACATTTGAACGTTGAGCATTGGTAAAACAACTGGAGGGACTTATATGCTTAATTGGGGCAATTAGCAGTGTCAACAAAATACCCATTAACTCAGTGTACATCCCCTATCTTATCAGTGAGGTTCCCTATCTCAGAAGGAATTTAGGGAGCCATCAGCCAGAGAGACTAGAAGAAGGAGGAGTAAAAGTTTTAAAAAATGTTTACCATGCTGTCAGCAAAGACATACGACCAAGTACATTGGAAAAGTAAGATAATATTTCATACAGAGCAAGATGAAGAAATAACACCAGTTTACACATCAAATGGGAATTCACATTGGTTAGGAGCAAAGGAATTACCTGTAAAACCATTGACTAGAAATCAAATAAATGTTGTTTTGAAATACCTAAGAAAGACTAACAAAATACTTAAAGAACTGTGACAAGTCCTCAACCCAGTAAAAGCCAAGGGGATGTCAGGAGCTGGCTATAGTGATCCTCGTCTTACCAACCTGGTGAAGACGAGTTAAAATAGATACAAGCTGTGGTTAGAGTGGTACGTTAAATTAACAACACATATTGTGACAATAAGTTCAAGCAACAATGGCAGCAACACCAGCAGAGCTGATGCATTAAGAATATCCAATATTTAAAGACGTCACAACAACAAAGATTTTAAACTCAAAATGGCCAGTAGAGGGAACATTTGATGTGGCTATTTGTAGAGAAATGGAGGCATTGATTAAAAATCATAAAACCAAATATAAAGGCAAGAAAAGAGAAGAAAGCTAAGGATGCCCCCAAGTGTGACCCCTAGTGTCAATCTTTGCTTCATCAGAAGGTATGAGTTCTGAAGTTGTGGAACAATGCCCAAGCAGTCAGACTTGTTTCTGCCTTATGTGTTAACATGACATAATTTCATCAAAATTAAACAATCATATGATGATGCAAGATGATATGTGTTAATTTTTAGATGTATGATACATTTTCTGATTAGTCTCATCATTACATTTTTAACAGCATCATGGTCAGTCTTCTCTTATGGGGTATAAGTGTTAAATCCAATGTTGGAGAATAATGCTGCTTTACCAGATTTGTGGTCAGTTACACAGATAATTGCATGTAATAATGATCAGCTCTTTTTATTAGCATTATAGAGATGATTGTTTCAATTGACAACTCTTCATTCAGCAGATTGCCAAGGATTATGACTATGAAGAGGAATTAAGGCTAACAATATTCTATTATGATAATTTCATGTTTAGTTTGTTCACTGTTGTCTTGACTGAACATCTAGTCAGCGTCAGTATCTCTGATAATTTTTATGACTATTTAATTGTATTTCTTGTATTAGTTTAGATGATGAATAAATTAGACTATAAACTCATTAGCTCATCAAAAGACATCAAAACAAAACATAACTGAGCCATGACTCAAGAGCAGTGAGTAGCAGCTATTGCATGAGTCTGTTTCGAGTGCTTGCTTGTGTTTCTTTAACACCTTTAATGAATGGATCAGCAGAGGATTTAACAGCACCCTCAGGTGCACATTTCCAAGCCAAAACGACTATAATTGGCCTTTAGAGTTTTTACTGTGATGGATTTCTAAGATGATTCATTTCTGAAGTGCAAAAAAAAAAAAATCCCATGAGATTAAATATCATCTGGTTATGCTCTGTTAACATCAACGGGCATGTGAACTTTCACAGCTGCATCAACAACAGCACTAACAAGCAATAATGTGCTAGTCATTAAAGGTGCATTAATTAACTTTTGTCTTTGTGTCATATTGGATTTACACTGACACTTAGCGGAGAGGATACAGCATAATTTAAAATCAGAAGTTTTCAGTTGCAGATGTCATTGTAGAAATGTAGTATTTACAGTCAGCCATGATTATTTTAATCAATGAGAGAAAGTGTTGAATAACAGGACAGCTACTGAGATTAATCAAGTAGTATTCGACTAGTCATTTGATTCTAACATGATCGCCCCATGTGCGGACCCTCTCCATGCAGAACAGGTTTTATAAGGTTACTGATATGACTGGAGTCTTCATTTTAATGTGAGTGGTCAAGTTTTCCTACATATACTGTAAAATTACAATTCTTGTCTTTAGGAGTTTCAAGCTTTTTCAGTGAGGAAAGTGACCGCACCTTTAACAGCACAAAAATCCTTAACAAATTGGTTGAGAGTTTTTTCGAGAGTTGGAAGTAAATGGATTGGCCACTCCACTACATGTATAAATGTAAGGATAAGATGAAGTGCAAAAAAATAAAATTTGAACAGGATACTTACTCATGGCCTATGAGGATCATGAGTCTCAATACTGCTTTCCTACAATTAACTCATCGTACATCAAGAAAAATACACTCCAAACATGAATTCAATATCATGTATGTGATCTTTCCATTGCTGTATTGTGTTTCTAAACTTGCTGGTGATCATTTCCATTTCTCACTTCAATACAATTATTCTTTCTCTGGCTGTGGCTGACAGGACTTATTTTTAAAAATCAAACTGATTGAGAAACATTGGAAATTTGGAGATACTGTTTGTTCACTCATTCTAGGGACTCTGGACTGCTCCTCTCAGCATCTGTATATAATTAAAATAGCTGTTGATTGTTATATGGCTGTAAGCTAGGGCTGGGTATTAATACAGATTTCCCTAAATTACAGTGGCTAAATTGGTTAAGAATAAAGCATCAATTGAACCAGACATTCCGTCGCAGCACAATGGTAATGACTTCATGAATTTCATTACTTATAAAATTTAAATAATCAGAAATAAAATGAGAAATATGCAATCAACTGTCACATCACCTGAGAAAACAGTGTCTCATTATTTTGCTCGCAAGCAACTTCAATCCTTCGCTGTCATAGGTTATGAAGAGCTAAATATCAAAAGCCACAACATGTATGTTAAATCCAATACCAACTAAGCTCTTAGAAGAGTTATTCCCAGTAATCTCAGAACCTCTCCTTAATATTATTAAGTCCTCGCTATCTTTAGGACATGTCCCAAGAAACTTTAAAATGGCAGTTATCAAACCGTTTATCCTAGAGAATTGTCTAATTACAGACCGATTTCAAATCTACCATGTA
The DNA here is from genome assembly GCF_025860055.1 of Xyrauchen texanus. Classification (NCBI taxonomy): domain Eukaryota; kingdom Metazoa; phylum Chordata; class Actinopteri; order Cypriniformes; family Catostomidae; genus Xyrauchen; species Xyrauchen texanus. The sequence continues at coordinate 7,086,131 of NC_068319.1, read as the reverse complement.
TGTTGAAAATACTAGAAAAGGTAGTGTCCACCCAACTAATTTCATTTCTGCAGAAAAAATTGAATATATGAACAGTTCAGTCAGGATTTAGGCCCCATCACAGTACAGAGACTGCACTTATCAGAGTTACAAATGACTTTTTTGATGCTCTTATCATCTGATCGGAGCTGCATTTCACTTTTAGTGCTTTTAGATCGTATTGCTGCCTTCACCATGATTGATCATGACATTCTCTTGAATAGGCTGGAGAATTATGCTGTCATTAATGGACTTGCATTAGCATGGTTTAGGTTCTATTTATCAGACTACTACCACTTTGTATGTGTAAATGAGGAATTTTCAAATCATAAAAAATGTAAGTATGGAGTGCCACAGGGATCAGATTTAGGACCTCTCCTTTTCTCTTATACATGCTTCCCCTGGGAGATATTATCAGGAATCATGGAATACGTTTCCACTGTTATGCCAATGATACCCAAATTTATAATATAATAACTTCATAATTCTCCAAATTAGCAGAGTGTATCAGTGAAATCACAGATTGGATTGCCAGAGATTTCCTTTTACTCAATTCCAACAAAATAGAGGTACTAATGACTGGACCAAAAACCTCAAAAAAAATAAGCTGGTAAAATATAATTTGACTCTGTACTGTTTTGTCATCTTCTTCAGCAAAGAACTTAGTTGTTATATTTGATACAAATCTGTAAATAACATTTCCATTGTTTGCAGAGCAGGATTTATCCACCTGAGAAATATTGCTAAATTACGACACATGCTCCCTGTTGCTGATGCCGAACAATTAATTCATGCGTTCATGACCTCAAGACTAGATTATTGTGATGTATTACTGGGAGGATGTCCAGCAAGTTCAATAAATATACTTCAACTGGTTCATATTAGACCAATTTTATCATTGTTACATTGGCTACCTGTTAAATTTCAGATTAGTTGAAAAATTCTGTTAACTACGTACAAAGCTTTGAATGGTCTAGCTCCACAGTACTTAAGTGAACTTCTGACATGCTATATTCCATCAGATTCATTACGAGAACAAAATTCTGGCTTGTTAATAATTCAAAGAATATCAAAATCCACAAAAGGAGATAGATTATTTTCATACTTGGCTCCTAAACTATAGAATATGCTCACTAACACTGTTCGGGATGCAGACACAAACACTCAGTTCAAGTCTAGACTAAAGACTCATCTATTTAGCCAGGCATACAACTAATGTATCCTTCAACTCACAATTAGGCTGCTTTAGGTAGGTCTGTTGAACCAGAAACATCCATCATGATCTATAACTCTCTAATCTATAAAAATGTAATGGCATCTACTTTATTAATATTATTCTATTTGTTTCCGTGTCTCAACCTTGGTATTCATATTCCGAGGTTACCAGAGCCTGCCAGATCCAGCTCCGCTCCTGCTTAGTGTCAGACTCCACTGCTACATGTCACTGAGTGATGACGACAAAATACAGCTAGTGCTAGCCAGACATCACTTCAGTTTTTTGACTTCAGAGGATGAAATGATGCCAACTCCAAATGTAAATCATCAGATACTTCATATGCCACTGCCTGAACCTTGGTCATAGGATGGACCCCACCGAACCTCACCGCAAAGACCTGCTGGTTGAACTGCAATACAACTCATCACTTATATCTGCCTGCATCACCATTGTCTACTGATGGACTTCATTCTTGAAATGGAATACATTGACTATAATTTAGTTGCCAACAAATGTCTTCATCGCCAAATTAACTAAGGACAATGCATCCATGTAAACTTCTGCAGTTAATCCTGGATGGACATCAAAGACATAAGTCATTAATCTTAAAGTTCAAAAAAAATATTTTTATTTTTAATACACTGGACCTTAACATTTACTTAATTTACAAATTTTAAACCATGACTTGCACTGCACACAAATAACTAATATTGTGTTATTTGCATTATGTTCATGTTGTTTAGCCAGAGGGGAACTGGCCCCCACAGTGAGCCTGGTTTCTCCTAAGGTTATTTTTAACCAACATCTTTTGGAGTTTTGTGTTCCTTGCCACAGTCACCTTCAGCTTGCTCTCAGGTGTTCTAAATATATGTATTATTTAATAAAATGTATATTCACATTTTACAATTATATTTAATTAAACTACACAATGATAACTGTAAGACATTATAGATATTACAGTTCTCTTCTGTCACTCACTCAACGTTGTGTCGATGTAATGACACTAGGGGTCCCTCTTGAGAGCCCCAAAACACCTCTTTGAGAAAAGGCCCATGAGAATTGGCAATTGGAATTTGCATGACACTCCCCCAGACATACGGGTATAAAAGGGAGCTGGAATGCAGAGTTTATTCTGATTTTTTCTTCGGAGCTGAGCGGTTGTGTATCAGCGAGCTGTTCTACTTCTGTTCCCCTGGGCAGTTCGACAGCGCAAAAATGTCTTGGTTACGTATGTAACCTCCGTTCCCCGATGGAGGGAACGAGACGTTGTGTCAGAGAAGCGACACTAGGAGTCTCTCTTGAGCGCCGATATACACCTCTGATCTATGAAAAAAGGCCAATGAGAAGTTGGCAGCCAGTATTTGCATATCCCGCCCCCGGACATACGGGTATTTAAGCGGCGCAAATACGGGAGTTCATTCAGGATTTTTCTGAGGAGCCGGAAATGGTCCGACCACAACAGTGGCTCGGCTCAGCGACATGGCGGGGAAGACACAATGTCTCGTTCCCTCCATCGGGGAACAGAGGTTACATACGTAACCTAGACGTTCCCCTTCTGTCACTCTCTCCACGTTGTGTCAGAGAAGCGACACTAGGGGACCACTTATAAACGTGCCATGCGCTGAGCAGTGTACGTGAACTGCTGATACAGGAGCAAGCAGGTATTCTTACGTGCAAAGGTGACCAGCTGTATCAGGCTGCACGTACCCTTCCCCAATGCCCCATTCAAGCCATCAGAGTCCTTCTGGTTACCCTGGAGGGGGGAACAAGGTTATGGCCAGCCTGGCTGGGCCTCTTTTCTCTCTATGTTTCTCGCATAGAGCAACTACGGCTGGGGCCCTTACATGCATTGAGGGAAGGGGGTCTTAGCCCTTCTTTCAGGGGGAGAAAACCCTGCGGAGGCCACACCTACCCTGCAGGGGAGGCAAAGTGTGGCAAATACATCACATGGCCTGTTAGGACCTATGTGGAAAAGTTGGAGGAAGCATACAGCACGGCGACCGAGGCAGCTGTAACTGCCTAAGGGAGACACGGGGGTCCGCTCGTGAGGGGACAGTATCGTGGAATTACACACAGGGGGAGTCCGAACAGGAGGCCTTACCTGTGGAGCACCTATTCCAGTACAGGGTAGATTGGGTACCCATAGTGGCTTGGGTCGGCGAGTTCCTCCGCTGAACTGTGGATCCAAAAGGGCTAGGGAGGAGTCAACCAGCGACCCGAAGATGGGATCTCCGGGGGAACGGAGGTGCACTATTTTACCTCGGCTGAGGGAAAGGGCGCTAGGCGCAAGCGATTCACCCGGCCAGATCGTCAGCATGTTACCGAGTTCTACGGGCTCGGACCTGAGAAAACACGGGATGATACTGACTCAACTCGGAGATTGTAAAATCTCGAGAAAGTGTTAGGTGTTGCCCACCCTGCTGCTCAGCAGATGTCTGCTAGGGAGGTGTTCCTGGCCAGTGCCCACGAGGACGCAACACCCCTGGTGGAGTGAGCTCGGACCCGCAAGGGGGGGGCACGGCCTGGGTGTGATAAGCCAATGAAATGGCGTCGACAACCCAGTGGGCAAGCCTCTGTTTGGAGACAGCGTTCCCTTTCCGCTGTCCCCCGAAGCAGACAAAGAGCTGCTCAGAGCGTCTAGTGCTCTGCGTGCGGTCCAGAGATCCCAGGAGGGGAATAGGTTAGGCCGGGAGGGAGTTAGCCTCCGGGCACCTTTTAGGAACCTGACAATTAAGTCGTGCTTACCAAGAGACTTGCCATCTATTGTGTCGTGGTGAGCCGTGATGACGGCGACATACATCTTGAGGGTGGAGGGGGACAGCCTCCTCTCCGACATACACCTTGAGGGTGGAGGGGGACAGCCTCCTCTCCAGCCAGTGCTGAAGTGGTCTCATATGCATCAACCCCAGCTGCGCGGCCGCTGCGGAGGATGCCATATGCTCCAGGAGCTGTTGGAATCCTTTTAGAGGGACCACGGTACCTGGCTTGAGGGAAGCGAGGCATTTCAGCACCGACTGAGCACGCTCGTTGGAGAGACGTGCTGTCATTGAGACTGAGTCTAACTCCAAACCGAGAAAAGAGATGCTCTGAACTGGGGTGAGCTTGCTCTTTTCCCAGTTGACCTGAAGCCCCAAACGGCTGATGTGCCTGAGCACCTGGTCACTGTGCGCCCATAGTAACTCTCGCGAGGGGGCCAGGATGAGCCAGTCGTCGAGGTAATTGAGTATGCGTATGCCGGCTTCTCGGAGCGGGGCATTTTGAACGGGAGTTTGGACAGGGTCCGATTGAAAACTCGCAGGCCCAAGATCGGTCGTAAGCCGCCGCCTTTCTTGGGTACAACAAAGTAAGGGCTGTAGAAACCCTTCTTCGTTTCGGTTGGAGGGACAGGCTCTATCGCGTCCTTGATTAGAAGGGAGGCTATTTCTTCGCGCAGGGACTGGGCATGTTCGCCGTGTACTGCGGAAAAATGAATGCCCACGAAGGGGGGCGGAGGCCTGGCAAACTGAATTGCGTAACCGAGTCGAATGGTCCGGTGCAGCCAGCGTGACGGGCTGGGCAGTGAAAGCCATGCCTCTAAACTCCGTGCTAGGGGCACCAAGGGGACGAGTATTTTGGACGTACCCGGCGGGGCTTCGCAGCGGTGCAGAACAGGTAATGTGGCGTCATTCCAGGAAGAACGGGACTGGGGTGGGACGAGGCTGTGAGCAGCGTCCAGACCCCAGGAACCAGTCGGTCATCTGTGCCTCGGCCTCAGCCTGGGCATGCAGGCCCGAAAGCAGCAGCCCAGGGGAGTCCTCAGCATCAGATACCATGCCCTCCGATGCCGCGGCGAGCTCATCTGCTTTGGTGTCAGGAGGGTAGGCGGACTGGCTGTAAGGCGAGTCGCCGTTGCCTGCAGCACGGACGGGAGTCAACGAGCGTGCCAAGGTGCGGGTGGTCCGAGGGGGCGTACCCGGCCGAGCTGCACCCCCTGCCATCCCCAAATCGCCTCCATCGCCAACCGCATCGTCCTCAATCCTGTAGGAAGAAGGAGCAACGCGGGGGGTGGCTGGATTGGCTTGCTTACGGTTGTAAGCGAGCCGCGACCGAAATGTTGTCATGGTCATGTTCTCGCAGTGAGAACATGAACCATCCACAAACACAGCCTCGGTGTTATCGCTACCCAGACACATGAGACAACGCCTGTGGCCGTCTGAAGCGGAGAGCACTCTACCGCATCCAGGAACAACACAGGGGCGTTGGTGATGCCTTGGTGATGTCAGATGCTGAGGACTCGACCGGGCTGGCCGAGGGTTATGCCGTGATACCCCAGGTAGATAAGGTGATCGCGGCATACCTGTGCCTGCTGAGTGGCACCACCTGGTGGAGTTGCCCGGCACCCCCTTTCCGAGCTTGTAGGACTACATCATCTCTGGTGACCAAAGCCTACAGCACTGCCGGGCAGGCTACTTCTGCCCAGCATTCCATGGCCCTTCTACAGGTTCATCAGGCCAAGGCTCTAAAAGAGCAGCACAAGGGTAGTTCTGATCCCGATGTGCTAAAAGAAATGTGTTCTGCGACCAATCTCGCCCTTCGTGCAACGAAGGTCACGGCACGTGTACTTGGGCAGACGATGTCCACTCTCGTGGTCCAGAAGCGCCACCTGTTGCTGAACCAGGTTGAGATGAAAGATGCAGACAAGGCATGTTTTCTTAACGTGCCCATTTCCCAGTTCTGCCTTTTCAGCGACACCGTCAAGGACTTTGCCCAGCAGTTCTCGGCAGTGAAGCAACAGACAGAGGCCATCCAGCACATCTTGCCCGGTGCGGTTCAAGAGTGTGCACCCCATCTGTTTGCCAAGGATGTCCTCCTGCGGTGACAGAAGTTCAAGCGGCTCTGCTCCAACCTGAACCAAGCTCTCGGCCAAGGCGTTGACCCATCCCCCCCGCCTCTCGACCCGCCGCTAAGACCCCCAAAAGTGCTCCTAAGCGCTCCTGAGACGGACGACCCAAGGAAGGAGACGACTGCTGGAACACAGGAGCTGGTGAACAGACCACTCTGTCCCCGGTGGAGGGCTAGAAGGAGAATCTTTTGTTCCCCTTTTCTTTTATGTTTGCCACATTGTCAAAAAAAGAGTAGTCACACCACAGAGCGCTTGCAGCCAGTGCCTCGTGAACACGGATCCCCGCCTTCATGTGCCCTGCTGCACCACGTAAACCACACCCCCAGCCAGCCGGTGGGGACGAGTTTGGAGGACGGCCCAAGAGGCCCTCCGCCTCAGTCGCTAGCCCTCCTTATGCAGGGTATGCAGAGGTGCCACCGGCCTTGAGCCCATGTGACGTATTTGCAACATGTTTACCCCACCCCCCTTCGGGGCAGGGTGTGGTCTCCGTGGGGTCTTTTCCCCCTGAAAGAATGGGAATGGAAAAGAACACCTTCCCCGACGCATTTAATGAGCATTAAAATGCCCCAGCTGTATATAATACTCAGAAATAATAATTTTCTAATAGAAAAACTTCTACAATCAATAAGATATTATATTTCATATTAAATATTTTGTGGCATGATTAATGTTTAATTGTATAATTTGCTGAATTAATTGATTTGTTGAAAATGTTGAAAAAGAGATATTAATCAATATCAAATGGGTCGCATGGATCTCATCTTAGGACACATCAATGACAACTTTTACTCTCAACATGCAGTGTAAGGATCTCGCTTTACTATATCCACAGAAAAATTGCATTAAAAAAAAAAAAAAAACTCATTATACAGCATCAAAGTGGGTGGTAGATGAATTGACTAATCTGATCCAGAAGCTATATAAAGTGAAGCACAAGAAAAAGAGCAGGACATACTCCTGAATTGAGGAGACGTATTCATGGCCAATGAGACAGAGGATCATGAAGCTCAATACTGCTTTCCTACAATTAACTCATCATGCATCAAGAGAAAACGCTCCACTTATGAAAACAATTTCATGTACTTGTTTTTTTCATTGCTGTCAGCATGGACTGTGTTTCTGAATCTGCTGGTGATCATCTCCATCTCTCACTTCAAGAAGCTCCACACTCCAACAAACATGCTCATTCTCTCTCTGGCTGTGGCCGACCTGCTTATTGGACTTATTATTATGCCCTTGGAGGCTATCAAGCTGATTGAGACATGTTGGTACTTTGGAGCCAATTTCTGTGGACTGTTTATGATGATCACTGGGTTGCTCCTCTCTGCATCTCTTAGTATTTTAGTTTTAATTGCTGTTGATCGTTACGTCGCTGTGTGTCAACCTTTACTGTACCCACAGAAAATAACTACAGCCAAAACTTTAGCATGCATCTGTCTCTGCTGGTTTTGCTCTTCAGCTTTCAATGCTGCTCTTGTGACCAGCAGCGGACATTTTGACACGCACAAAACATATTTATGTTATGGAGAGTGCTATTTTGTGGTTAGTTTTGCCTGGAGAGTCACTGATCTGTTATTTTCCTTACTGTTTCCATGTATTTTGATAATAACATTATATTTGAGGATATTCTATGTGGCACAACTGCAAGTCAAAATTATAAACTCTCTGGTGAAGGGTGGAAAACATGTAACAGAAGGTTCTGTGAGAAGAAAATCTGAAAGCAAGGCTGCTATGACATTAGGACTCATTGTGACAATTTATCTGATTTGTTGGATTCCATACTTTATTTTGTCTCTATCAACAAATTCACAAATGGCTTCTACCACAACTATTCTATTATGGACTTTGTATGCAAACTCTGGTCTGAATCCTCTGATCTATGGTTTGTTCTATCCCTGGTTTAAATTGTCAATTAAACGCATTCTAACTTTTAAAATATTTCAACAAGGATCATCTCTGGTGGACTTTTTTAATGATTAGAATTCAATTTTGTTTTTGTTTTTTCAAGATTATTATTAAAATCTTAAAAAATTATTAAAAAATTATATTATCAAATCAATTTCTTATGTAATATACTTTTGTAGATATAACATTCAAAATGTTAGAAACAACTTTTTTGTATTCAAATTGTTTTGTACAATTGCACAGTAATTCAGTTTTATTTTTAACAATGTATACAAATCCCTTGTTGCCAGTCTCCTGATATAAAAAAGGCTGATATTAAACATCACAGCTACCCGATTTAAATATAATTGACACAAAATCATCCAAGTGTTGTTAAAAGAACAATTTATAATTATATAAGCTTAAACACTAATGTTGTGAAAATAATTGAACATTTATTTAATCTAGATTCACAGCTGCAAAGGCTCATAATATTATGTTGAATAAATTAAAGCAAATCCCCAATGTTTTAACTTTGTCATAAAGACAAAGAGGCATGATTAAGGAGATTTCTCAAATAAGTGTTGATAAAGTAATTATTAAAAATGTAATGACCTTAAAATGTGAATAAGATTCACAAACACTATCAAAATATATGTCAAATACTTTTGATCAATGTGCGCATGTGCTGGCAGAGCAAATGCCTCAGTTGTTTGATTTTTCTCTGCAAGATTTCTAGGAATCCCCATATATTATTTTTAAAAAATGATACTTCACATGACAAAAATAAAGAATACACATGGTGCAAGGAAAAGATTACAGATGTGCAATGAAAAATAATGTAGTACAAAATGTTAATACAGCACAGACAAATAGTAATGCAGTGAAAATTGCAGCAAAACACAAAATAGAGCACTTCATCTCATGTTAAAATGGAGGGCGCCCCACTAAACCTGTAATCCCCTGCAATATATTAATTTGGCCATTCATTTGTTGGATTAAAAACATTACTTGTCCCGAGAGAAAAAGTTAAAAAAAATCGTCTCGGGTTACATGTGTAACCCTTGTTCCCTGAAAAAGGCGGAACGAGATGTTGCGCTGCTAAGCGCTACGGGGAACAGCTTTCGCTGTGAGCCGAGCTGAATAATGTGTGGAACACGTCAATGGACATTGACCGGAATTTATAGCCTCGGCTGATGTAATCACTAGATGCACCTGAGGCCAGGCTATAAATGGATACGCCACCAGGTGTCGCCAGATACTTCTTTTGAAGAGCAGTCCTGGGACGCCCCAGTGCGGTAAGCAGCGCAACATCTCGCTCCGCCTTTTCAGGGAACAAGGGTTACACATGTAACCCAAGACGTTCCCTTTACAAAAGGCTTCACTACGATGTTGCGCTGCTAAGCGCTACGGGAACGCAATACCCACGCCGCCAAGACTTGGGGCTGTCCAGACCCCTACGGTTGTGCAGTGTACTCACAAAAACACGAGAGGTCTCAGACATGAGCTTGAGATGTCGATTCAAGGGCATAAGAGCCCGGAGTAGCATAAACATCTAAACCATTAATTTTTTGATGAATGTGTGCGGAGAGGACCAGTCTGCCGCATCACAAACCTGTTCAGGCATGAGCTGAGATGTCGACTCAAGGGCATAAGAGCCCAGAGTAGCAAAGCATCTAACCCACAAAGTTCGATGAATGTGTGCGTAAAAGAACCCTATCGCAACACAAACTTGTCATAAAAACTGATGAATGTGAGCGGAGAGGACCAGCCTGCCGCATCACAAACTTGTTCAGGCATGAGCTGAGATGTCGACTCAAGGGCATAAGAGCCCAGAGTAGCAAAGCATCTAACCCATAAAGTTCGATGAATGTGTGCTGAAGAGAACCCTATCGCAACACAAACTTGTCATAAAAACTGATGAATGTGAGCGAGAGGACCAGCCTGCCGCATCACAAACTTGTTCAGGCATGAGCTGAGATGTCGACTCAAGGGCATAAGAGCCCAGAGTAGCAAAGCATCTAACCCATAAAGTTCGATGAATGTGTGTGAAGAGAACCCTATCGCAACACAAACTTGTCATAAAAACTGATGAATGTGAGCGGAGAGGACCAGCCTGCAGCATCACAAACTTGTTTAGGCATGGGCTGAGATGTCGACTCAAGGACATAAGAGTCCGGAGTAGCAAAGCATCTAAACCATAAAATGTGATTAGTGTGTGCGAAGAGTGCCAACCTGCCGCACCACAAACTTGTTCGGTGTCAACTCAAGGGTGTAAGAGCCAAGAGTGGCAAGACCATCCAAACTATAAAAGTTTAATGAATGTGCGCGGAGAGGACCAACCTGCCGCACCACAAACTTGCTGCAGAGGGAGACCTCTAGCCAAGGCTTTAGAGGAGGAGAGCCCTCTGGAAGAGTGCGCTCTAAAACCTACTGGCTAAGCTTGAACGCTACTCGTGAGGCCCGGCAGTAAGGTCCCTCACCCAAAGTGACAACCCGGTCACGGCTTCAAAGTGAAGAACTGCTGCCCTGACTTTACGCCACTAGCAAATGCGGTGGACATAATTCTGAAGGGCACAGACTGGACAAAGTCTGAGTAGTCTTTAGCTGCTCCGCATTACAAACGGCAGGGAGCAGAAGGCTTAGAGAATGACTGGCCAAGGGTCGAGAAAGGCACCTTGGGCAGGTAGTCAGGGTGAGGGTGCAAAGAATGCTCTTGGTCCTACCTGGGGCAACTCAAAACAGGCCGGCAAAAGAGACAGAGCCTGTAGGTACCCAAGTCTCCTTAGAGACGTAATTGCCATATGAAAAACCATCTTGAGAGTCAGAAGTCTACCAAACGCTGACTCTAGAGGTTTTAAAAAGGGGGGTCTTACCCTATGAAGAGGTCCTAGTAAGGATGCCTCTTAGAGGGCACCCCGCCCACCAAGGCGTGGCAAGCCGAGTGGGAGCCACATAGAACCTGGCAGTGGCGAGGCAAGTGCCCGCTGACAGTTCTTTCCACAGAAAATCCAGAACTGAAGAAAACTGGCAGTTAGCTGGTTCTGTAATTTGAACTTATTAGAAGGAAATGCATGCAGGAGCATTTGTGCCATGTATGCGCCACCACGATCAGCACCCCGAAGGGGGACTGGGTGACTCGGGAGAAGTAGAGGAGACATTGCGCTTATCAACAGAGGCTAAGAGGTCCTCTTCTGCCCTGTAAAATCTACCCAGATCAGTTCCAAGGAGGGAGCCCTAGCACTTGAAATGGTCTCGATAACTTCAGGAGAAAGCCCTGTGAACCTCAGTTGATACCCTACAGGGGCCAAGCATGAAAGGTTTCACAATTCGGGCCGGGGATGAATATGTCCCCCGAGCCTGAGAAAGAAGGTCCTACCTGTTCAGAATCGCCCAAGGCGAGCCGTCGAGGAGAGATATTAACTCTGAGAACCATATCCTGTTCAGCCAGCGCAGCACCATTAATAGGAGGCAAGACCCTTGCTGGTGAACATTGCCAAGACTCCCGGAGCAGAGAAACCGGGAAAGAAATGCATACAGACGCATTCTGGGTCATGTATGTGTCTTAACGCCCAGACCCAAGGGGCTGGGTGATTTCAGGGAGAAGTAGAGGAGACATTGCGCTTATTCATAGAGGCTAAGAGGTCCTCTTCTGCCCTAAGATCTCACCCAAACTTGTTCCAAGTGGAAAAAGCCCGGCATTTAAAAAGGTCTCGATAACCTCAGGAGAGAGCCCTGTGTCCCTCAGTTGGTACCCTTAGGGGCCAAACATGAAAGATTCCACAATTTGGGGCAGGGATGAAATATTGCCCTGTGCCTGAGACAGAAGATCCTTCCTGTTCGGCATCGCCAAAGGCGAGCCGTCGAGGGAAGAAATTAGCTCCGAGAACCAAGCCCTGTTCGGCCAGCTGGTGCTATCAGTAAGAGGCAAAAACCCTTGCTGGCTAACTCTGGGCAACTACTACCTTAGGGTGGAGTTCTTAACTCCCCGCTGGTATTTTCTGTCTGGACCGTGAATCTGCTCCCATATACGGGCATCCAGGGATATAACTGACCTGAGTGACAGGAGCTTGCCCTGGGCCCTAAGGAGAACCCAACGTGTCAGAAATACAGCTGACAAGAACGTGGGTCTCCTTGATGATTTATGTAAGAGGCTACCGCTGCATTGTCCACCAAGCACCAAGACATGGCAGCCTCAGGAGGAGGTATTCCAGGGCCAGAAATACAGCCATCAACCCGAGACAGTGACTGTGACAACCGAGCTGACGACCCTCCTATCCCCTTAAGCTGGACGACCACTTAAGGCCGCTACCCCGCCCATCAGGGAGGCGTCTGTCGTTAGCAGCCTGCGACAACAAGACGCACCTAGAGTGGGACCCAAGAAAACCGGGGTCTGAACCATATAGAAAGGGAACGAAGTCTGAGGCGCGTAACCCTATTTAGCCTAGGGGTTTTGGCCCTTGGAAGAACCCCCTGGCTTTTGGCCACAACAAAAACGGTCTCATGAGCAGAAGGTCCAGAAGGATCACTGTGGACACATTCGCCCTGAGACCTGGAAATCATTGATACTGATAACAGTGCAACCTTGACCTAGCCTGACTTTGCTCAGGGTGATCTAAATGGACTCAATCCTAGCGGGAGACAGTTGTGCCCGCATTGAGATTGAACTCCATACGATGCCCCGATAGACAGTGTTCTGAGTGGGAGACAGGACGCTTTTCTTGGCGTTGAGCCTCAACCCCAGAGAAACAGATGAGCTAAGACGATGTCCCTGTGCTGAACTGCCAGTTCCTGGAACTGCGCTTAGGATCAGCCAGTCGCCTACATAATTCAGAATGCAGATGCCCCGGAGTCGCAAGGAGCCAGCGCTACATCATGCACTGTGAATGTGCGGGTAAAAATGGCTAGGCTGAGTGAAAGAACCTGACCCTGGAAGACTTCAGCCCCAGAAGTGAACCTCAGGAACTTTCCATGTTGTGGCAGAACTTCTAAATGAAGTATAGAAGTGCGCCATAAGATCGATGGTGACCAGCCAAACGAGTTGTAGGGCTTGAGACACCGACCGCCTTGACAGGCATCATCTTGGACTTGAACACCCACGGGTAGTTCAAGCTTTAAGATCTAAGCCAGACGCCACTCCTCACCCTCCATGGGTAACGGAAGTATTTAATGTAATAACCTAACTCTCTCTCTGGAAGGGGAACACATACCGTGGCCCCTTTAACCAGGAGAATGAGTTTTTGTTTTTACAAAAAAGAAACCGGTTTACGGTAATGAGAACACGCCGTTGAAATATGGAAAACGCAGAGTGAATTAAATCCTGACGCTCTTATAAGACCCACAAAAGAATATATCCGCAGGAGTTTCCACGCTGCCAGGATCTCTGAGATGGGTATTATATTTTAACACTTCCTGTTGAGGGTTGTCGGGTGCTTCAGGCCCTGAATAAGATGCAGGAACAGCTGAAAACACCCAATTTTGGTGGAAGCCTCTGCAACCCGAAACACCAAGAGGTGGCGGAATGGGGGCTTCGAGGGGGTACCGTGAGGGGTGAAGTGAAACACGCACCCCGTCCCGAGGGAGCTACCCCTAATCTAGGTGCAAGACCGTCAGGGTTTCTCTTGGGTCTTGCTTCGGGCTGGCGAGGGCGGCGAGACTGTCCCCAATCCCTGGGAGGAGGAGCACGACTCGCCACGCTTTGTTTTTGAGCCTCCCTTCAGTCAGGACCGAGGCGGTCTGCGGCTTGCTCGCCAGCGCAGAACCCACACTCAGGTCGCCCAGGGGTCAGCCTGGTACGCCTGTAAAACAGCATAGTGTGCAGAGCAGCACCAGCCTGACCTGCTGCTTGATAAGCCCTTCCCACTAAAGTGGAGGTTGTCCTACAAGGCTTTGAGGGAGAGAGGGCTACTTAAGTGACGCATGCCGAGCCCGGCGAGAGATAGCCCGTAGCGTCTCTTCGACCGGGCGGCATCACTGAATACCGCCGTGCCTCAGCACCCACGACAGTCGAATATAATGACGCCGAGGGTATGTGAACACGGGAAGAAAATATATATATATATATTTTTTTTTATTATTTTTTTTTTTAGGGGTTCTCCATGAGCGAAAAAGCTCTTAATGGAGATTTATCAAAGAAGGAAGGAACCCATGAGGCGCTCCCTTTCTTAGACTGGAAGATAAAATCTATCCCCTA